>NW_005841932.1:256016-291023 GCF_000455745.1 Alligator sinensis
GGCCTTCGGGGCCCTGCCACTGGCTCCCCTTGGATCCTACTGCCCCTGGTGCCTTGTCATCTTTGACAGGCAGCCAGGGACAGACAAATATTAATTAGCCAGAGTAAACTAATTAACTCTGCCATTGGATAGTACTGTCCTATGGCAGAATTATTTAGTGCACTGTAACACATGTGTAGACAGTGACTGAGGCTGGCTGGGGCATGAAGGTACTACAGACTGGGGGCTGCCTGCTAGCTAACCTTGCACTGTAGCACCCTCATGCCCCAGCCACCCCTCTGCAGCATGTTGAGCTGGGGTGGAGCAGTTCTGAGCTAGCAGGCTGACCCCCTTGGGCTCCTTGCACCACCCTGGTTCAATGTGCTGCAGTGTTAGGCACACATGTAAATGCTGTGCCCAGAGGCAATAACTCTGGCATGAACTGTGCTCACTCAGCTGAACCAAGCAAATACATCTTGGGCATGTCTACACATGCTATTAATACACAGCAATAAACTCTGGCGCAATATGCGCCGGAGTTTATTGCATCTGGGCACCACATTTAAACATGTGCCCAGAACCACAGCACATTGAGTTGGGGTGGAGAAGTCCTAGCTGGCAGGGGGTCCAAGGTGTTGGTTTGCCAGCCAAGGGCTGCTCTGACCTGGTCAATGTGCTGCGGTGGGGCTGGCTGGGGCACAAGAGTGCTTCAATGTAGAGTTAGCCAGCAGGCAGCCCCCGCATTGCAGATCCCTTGTGTCCCAACCAGCTCCATTAGCATCTACACGTGTGTTGCTGTGGAGTAAAAAACTCTCCTACAAGATAGAACTTGTATTTACAAGTACTAACCTATTGCATAGTTAATTAGTTCATTCTGTCCTAATAGCACTGCACGTGCAGACACTGAGATGTTTACTTTGGAGCTAATTAGGCAACTCCACAGTAAACATCTCATATAGATGCACCCCTTATGAAACAAAGTCAGATATGGCTACATAGCTTATGCATAAAAGGAGAAGATAAAATGTTGTTTTTAGCTGTCTCTTTATATGTTTAAAAGCAGAATCAATGGCATTAAGACAAATCTCAAGAAACCTTAAAATTGAAATTCAGTGTAAAACTGTTCAACCTGTCTTTTTACATGAGTATGTATCCTGGACGTTGACATAGGCAAATGGCTGAAAGTGTTTGTAAACAAAATTACTAAGGAAAATATTTTGGGCAGGACAAGAAAACAGAGTATGGAAGACAAGACTTAATCAAGAGCCTGTGAACCTTTACAAGAGACCTGATGTCCCGAGCAAGACAAGAGCATAGAAAGTGAAATGGGCAGGGCATATTGCAAGGGCCAGTGGGAGGCAGATTTTGGAATCTGAAGTGGAGGGTATCAGACCTCAGAGGAAAGCAAGGCAATGATAGAAAGAGAATATAAAAACTGATCTGGAAGAGACAGGCAAAGATGAAAGGTGTAAGGAGAGTGTACAAGACAGAAGAAGATGGAAGACTGTAGTTAAGGTGGTTATAGGCCATTGAGGCCTGTAAGACCAGAGAGAAGGTATACATAGAAGGTTTTTTCCTATGTATTTGTATTTCTTCCTATTTCTTTACCATATATTCCTGCAGAAGTGGCTTCAATTTCCAATTACATTCAGTATGTGACCCCTGAATAATTTGGGCTGAGAGAAACAGCAAATAATTTATGTAGCCCTTCCTTCTGTTTGATTAATTCACTGACACTTTCTTAAATGTATTACATTTTCACATATAATCATATTATGAACATGAACACATTCTGAAAGTGTATTTCTGATTGTTTGTTTGACGATTATTCCTATCATATTTATCTTTGAATATTCACTAGGTGTTCATGTTTTGTGACTGGGCAAGGGTGTTTTTCTTTCTAACTCCATGAACAAATACTTTTTAAGGTGTTAGGTGCTGCCCTACTCAGAACTACAAGGCCTAAGTCACTAAATCACATTTTCAGAAGTCATGTAGGTATGTAGAGGTCTCCTTGATTTTCTACTTAGAATCATAGAATCATAGGATTGAGATTCCACCTTGGACTTTTTTAAGACTCAGCTAGACAAAGACTTGGCTGGGATGATATAGTTGGGGGACAGTCCTGCTTTGAGCAGAGGGTTGGACTAGATGTCCTCTTCAGGTCCCTTCCAACTCTAATTTTCTATAATTCTATGATTCTATGGGCCCAATTAATTGAGCGTGCTGGAGCATGATAATTACCATGCTTCAGCAACCGCCAACGTCTCATGTGTCAACCTTCCTGCTTTTAAAAATGGCAGTGGGGGTGCTTTATCTAAAGTTTGTTCAACAAACTTTAGGTAAAGCACCCCCCACCACTAGTTTCCAGTGTGGGGGCGCTGATACATGAGATGCTCCTGGCGCTTTAATTACAGCAGCTCTCAGAACCACTTTAATTAAAGCACCTGCAGTGTCACGTGCTCTAATTAAAGCACCTCCCACGCCCCCCACACCACCCCCCCTGGAGCACATATAAATGCCCTATGATTCTAAGTTCTATTCTTGGTGCAGTTTTGATGTCTGAAGCGTGTAGTGGAACAGTGGCAGTATATAATCTGGTTTGCTAGTGCTATCTCGTTAGTCTTCCACTTTATTTTTTTGTGCTTGGTTTCATTGAACCCTAGTTGATTTGCCATGGGCAAGGACAGAAGCAAATGGAGGTGAACTGGAGGCAATAGGCCATAAAAATACTGGGACTAACTACATTTAAATAAATAAACAAAAGGGGAAGTATATGAAGTATGTCAGTTCACTTCCTCTGATTCTCTGCTGAAACAAGAAATAGGAACTTCTCCAGGCAGGAAGAAATATCCCCAGAGAACTCTTGCCAGAAATAAAGCCCGTGCTCCTTCTTCTTAGCAAATGGAACTAGACATCCAGCTTCACTCCTCTTGCCAGGCAAATTTTCTAGGAGGGTTTATCTCAGATTGCAATGAGTCTGCTGCAATTTCCGCAATTACTTTGAATAAGCTCATTAAGCCAGAGAAAACAGAACAGCTCCACAAGGAGGAATTTGGCCTATTGATTACTACAAATGTTCTGCATCCACATGCCATACAGTGCTATGCAATATTAGCACTGTTAGATGTGCAAACACCTACATATGTTAGATGTGCAAACACCTACATATGATTCACAAGATAAACCCAGAGATTTCATATAAAAATCTATAGGGTCAAAAACATTCTGACCTTTTGTGGTCTTTCTGAGTTTTTTGCCACAGAATTGCTCTGTTATTTATTGTAGTCAAAAAGTGAGTGAAAGCTAAGAGCTGGCATTTTCTGAGAGGTGGTTAGAGCAAAGAAAGGTTGAGAACCACTGCCATAAAAGAACAATCTGAAAGCAAGACATTGTTTCATCAGTTAAACCAACTCAGTACTTTTGACTGGAGCTTACCCAGTCAGTCAGACATCTCAGGATTCAGAAGAAGTATGCAATGCTTTGCAATGGTGAAATACGAGGCCAAATTCCCCAGTCCTCTAAGGGCACTCTGTGCCTTCGTGGGATATAGGATAAAGTATCCTGTAGATAATGTCAACCTGAAGTTCTTGATTACAAAAGTTTGCTTCTTTTTTTGCTTGTACACTAACATATGTGCATAATGTATAACCATACAGCAAGAGGATCAAATTCAGCTTTGGCTGAGGAGGGGCACATCTACCAAAGCCACCTGAGTTGTAACAGTTTACATTAGGGAAGAATTAGATGTCATATGTTCTGCACATCTGCATCTGTTGCAGTTTATGCCTATCTGATATCCCACCTCAGATATCTTCTGCATGAACCATGACCTGTTTGTTGAGGAAGATTTGAAATAGAGATATGTAGAAGCAAAAATATTCTTTTTCTGACCATACTAAAGGTATTTTTTGTACAGATATGCTTTTCTTTCAAATCCCTGTTGTGAGCATGGAATCACTACCCCACCTCCCCCATATTTTTTTTATATCGAAGATGTGCTGTAACAGATAACAGCCCTGTGGCTTTCATGAAACCATTTTGACCCTGTGTCTTCAGTCTTTGTGTGGAAAATGAAAAACAAATGATGTGAAAAGGAAGGTATGTGTGTATCTAGTGGCATATAGCTTTGTTGGGCAAATGCTTGTGTATGGATCTACCTTCCGGGGTCCATTCTATAGCTGTGCTTCCACCAAATGTGATTAGTACATATATCTCCTTGCCATGGGTTTCCTCTTATTTGTATGTTTATTATATAGCAAGAACCTTGTTTTTACTGACTTGAAAGGCCACTGTAACTAGTCATCTTCTTTTCGAATGTCATGTAGATTCACAGTTATTGAAAGCAGCAATGTGCTACTTGACACAGCTAGCTCCAAATAGCATGACACCTGTGTATGTAAAATTACAATAAATTGTGCAGGGTATATTATACACCCCCTGCTCTCATATTTGATTTGTGGTTCTTGCAGTCAAATATGTAGAACTACTGAATTTTGTCAAATACATATTGTAGCATTTGGGGACAGGAGCAAGGGTGTTGTATGCTTCAATGAAGTGACAGGCAAATTACAATCTAGCTTTTCAGTGATGACTTACTGTAGAAAAAAATTACAAAAATGTGTAAACATGTGTCAGATAAAGTTATACACACAGAAATGGAAGCTGGGTTTGGCAGCCTTTTAAAATTTTGGTTCCCAAACTGCACAGATGAAAATGCTCTAAATACTGGGCTTTTAGTTTTTCTTTTTCACTCTGTCCCAAGTAATATACATTTATTCATATAAAAATGGAACAGCTCAATCATGAAGAATGTGTGAGACCCACTCCAGAATACAGTCACTCAGGATGTGGGAGACTTAGAACTGGCAGAGCAGGAAAAGAAACCTGGTTTCCATGTATCAAGTAAGTGCTGTAACCACTATGTCACTGGCTATTTTGGGTGTCTCGGTCAGTCTTTTTCAAGATGGGAATACTGGACTTTTGCATCTAACACCAGGAGGTGAGGCTACAATCCTCTAGTGCAGTGGGACCAACATTTTTGACAGGAGTGCCGGAAATTAGCCTTGAGTACCACTATGATCCTCTTCCTCTGCCCAGTCTTCTGCTCTGCATTCTTCTTTTTTCCTTGTGCTCCCTGCCCCATCTGCTGCTCTGCTTTCCGCTTCCTGCCCTATCTGCCACTATGCTGTGTGTTCCCTTCCTGATGTACCACATGCCACACACAGAGGTTGCCTATGCCACCTGTGGTACATGTGCCACAGGTTGACAACCCCTGCTCTAGTGGCTGAGGGTGCTGAGCAGAGGGAAATACTACCTGGGCTAGAGGTGACTGACTGACCTGGCCAGTACTTGGCAGTGGCATCCATGACCAACCCTTTTATTCTGCATTTTACTCGCACCTAATTTCGGTGGCTCTCCGTTCAGCGGGTTTTTTGTGTGGATCTTTTCCTGGGGTGTTCAACTCTTTCTATGTAGTACACTATACTGTACAGCTCATCTGAGCCTAGGAGTCTACTGGATGACAAGAGCATGAGGAACTGTGTTGCAGTGTCCCGGTAGGACATTGATTAAATGCTTAACTCAAGCACTGAAAATGGGACTTTGGCTCACAAATCCCCAGCAAGCTTTTGAAAATGTTAACCCCTAGAGCTTTATTTAGGAAGAAAGCAACAGGCTTAGATTAAGCGCTTTAAAGGCAACACTCGACATATACATTAGAGAAATATACGCTAAAAAGTGAAATCAAGCAGCAATTTTTTACGTTTACTTTTTAGGTCAGTTTCAATGTGTATTCGTTTTTGTTGCTGTCTTTAGTTGTAGCCCCATACCTATAAATTGCCATTGCTTCTGTTTTGTAGCAGACACTGTCTGGAATTGTTCCCATTCATACTCTGGAGCAGGTGTGTAGAGCAGTCTTTGTTAGATTGTGGTAATTCCCTCAGCGTACTAGAATGATTTCTAAGTACAGAAAAGACATATGCTCTGGTCTCACAAGGAACACTGGAATTCATTGCAAGGTTTGGGTCAAACTCTTGACCCTAAAAAGCATATACTCTTCAAGATAAACACGCAGTTTCATATTGCTGCATCCTCCAAATGAACCCCCAGTAACCTTCTGTATGCCTTTTTCATGTGCCTCTGCCCTCCAGGTAAATGAAGGGCTTGCCTCATTGGGCTCTTTTAGCCATCTGTGTAGCTGTATCTCAGGTGCATCAGTGTAAAGCAGTCTTTCATACTTACTCAGCTTATCCTCATTTCAAACAATAGGAGCATCCATAACCAGACTCTGTTTACACTAGGGGCTTAGGCTGGTTAGAAACACTTGCATAGATTGGTAGCTAAAATCCTCAATGTACAAGAGGCTTGAGACAATGATGTGCTGGACTGTTGCACTGCAGTGTTCTGAGCCTAAGGTTACTATATAATGTGATATTGTCAGAGATATTGATTGACAAATACATGGAAATAGAATTAATAAAGTACACAAAGTTTGAGTGAAGAATGGACTTGGGAGAAACTACTCAACAAGAATTATCATTGGAGTCTCTGGTCTAGTCTTAGTTTTTGTTTGTTTTAATTCAGAAACCCCAGACAGTGTCTACAGTAGGAAATAATGCAATTTATATGAAAACAGTGCTACATTTAGAAAAACTCAGGTTTCAATACACATTGAAACTTACCTGGAAACTGATTTCTATGTCCCCTGCTTTCTTCATAGGACAGAGATTTCCTTTAGTCTTATTGTGCTACTTCCTGTTAAGATAGCAGCCTCCATGACATAAAGTTAGAGGAACTGACTGAAAAAGAAATATTGTAACAGGTATTAATTTAAAATATTTGTTGTTTTGGGGCTTTACATAAGCAACTCCTTTAAAAAAAGTAAATAGCCAACCCCACAGTGAATACTTACTATGCAGAATATCCATTTAAGAGCCCAAATTTCTTTTGGAAAAATACCAGCATTTATTTACCTATGCAATGCTTCATTATCATTTAAGGGCACTGTTTAATAACTTCCTGGTAGTTGGTCACATTTTGAGTTGTGTTTGTTTTATTTTTTATTATTTTAGATTTAAACATTAGCTTTGAAGAACACTCTCACATAACAAGCTCAGGGTGCCTGCAGTATTGGTTTAATCCCATAGCATCCTAAGGACCATCCAGTAACATTTAAAGTCATCTCTAAATAATCCAAAAATAGCCAACCAGCATTACATTATCACATGGTAACAAATGATAGTACAGGATAATTGAACCATGGCAAAATTGATTGAATTAGGATGACCCTGTACCTTTTATTCTAATGAAGCAGCTCTCTCAGTTAATGACCCAATATAACCCCTGGAGATGGATAAGGAGCTGAGAAAAGATGCTATTTAAAATAATTTAAAAAACCTAAAAGAGCCCCAAAACTCTCAAAACCAAATTCTAAATGAAACAAACTGAACTGAATACAAAATAAACCAGATCCTCTACTGATGCAATGACATAGTTACATTGTTTGCAACCCACTGTATGCTGATTCACCAATTGAGTGCCTCTGCATGTCCTTTCACAACATATGATGACGAAGTGAGGTCAGGCTCAGAAGAGTTTATGCTATACATCTCTGATTTGTTTAGTCTATAAAGGGAAAATCTACCCTGTCTTCAGCCCACATATACTGCCTTTCTTCTTTGCTAATTATTTTAGTGTTTATCAATTTTTGTATAGGAGGAATAGTGCTTAGAAATGAATGGCTATTTAATACTCATCAAGCACCATTTCACTCTTTTGAGTATTGGTTCCTAATTCTTCCCATGCAAGACAGACTCATATAAAAAAAGTCCTGGTAAAGCAGCAATCAGTACCATTCACTAGTGCATAATTAGGTGGAGTATACTGAATTACTTTTAAATAGTCTTACCTCTCCTCTTTTTTTCTAACATTGACACATCTCTTTCTGAAAGGTGGGATATGAGGCAGATATGCAGTCCCACAGACTCTCATCTCAGAGGTACAAGCTTCCATATATTTTTATTAAAGTGTGTCTGTTGTTCAATATAAATTTATTGGTATCCATGGATATCAAAAACAGATCATTATGAATTCCTACTTTATTCAGATAGTCTGGCTGCTACTTCCATTTCCATAGGGATTCTTCTGGAATTAGTGACACTGTAAATATTGACAGCAAATTGACTTTGTGTGTGTGTGTGTGTGTGTGTGTGTGTGTGAGAGAGAGAGAGAGAGAGAGAGAGAGAGAGAGCAGGGAGATAATATTTTCAAAAGGTTTTCTATTTTGTGTATGAAAGGTTTTCAACAAGAAAAGCCTTAAGCAGAATCTGTGAGTGCATTGCAATACCAAAATATTTACTAACTTCTCCATTTAAAACCCACTAAAAATCTCCTTTCCATTTAAAAATTAACAGGTATTTAAAAGTTGTTAGTTAATTATAAAAAGGAGGTAATAGAAAAAATGTTAATTTAGATCAACCCCAGCAACTGTTGCTGCTACTTGTCATAACAGGAGAATGTCTGAAATATGGCATTGAGTGTAATTACTGAAGTTGGATTAAAAAATGTTTTAATTAAGGCAGTGATGAAATTTTGGTGTTAAATGGTCTCATTTCTAGTGCTAAACTATTGCATAAATCATGCAATCTCACACATTGGTGACATATCTGCACTTTTTAGATCTTGCTTTCATATGTGTCATTATTATTAGTGTCTTGCAGTGATATGTACTGTAAGGAGAAGAAGAGTGATTACTATTGGTAGGAATAATAAAACAAGTCTGAAAGAACAAGAATAAAAACATCCCCAAACTTAGAATGATGAAAATAATTTTAAAAAATGCAGCACTAGGATGTTAACTGTTATAGTGCTGCAACCAGAAAGAAGCCAATCTTTGTGCAACTAAGAAGTGGCCTGCACTGCCTAGAGAACCTCTTTGTTACTCTTCCAAACAACCACCTTCAACTTGAGGGTTTTTTTGTTTTATTTTGGTTTTTTTTACCAGCCCCCTTCATCCTTTCACCAAAAAAACAGACTCCATTTCTCCATTCTCTATGCAATACCCTTAGACTCAACTTCAGGGAGGGGAGGGCAGGGAAGCTAGGATTGGTCTTGGCCATCATTAATGCCCTGAGTTTGGTCAGAAGGCTTCCAAGTTCTTTATGACTTAGAAAAACTGCAAGGACACCTTTGTCTTATTCAGTAAAAAGCTGAATCCTGGCAGATACAGAACAAGCCTGCAGAGCTCTGAATAGCAATGATATGGAAGCAGTTCTCCTTCCAGACAGCGTACATAAAGGGATGCTCTAACTGTATGTACAGCAGTTTCTTTGAATGCACTGTTCCCATACATTAATTATTAAAGACATGCAGCTCCTTTTTTAACGCAGCTTTCCTGAGTCACATGCCTGCAATTACCTGGAGTGGAATCATGGAAGTGTACACCAGCAATCTGGTGAGAACCTTTTAAAATGTGGGTAATTTTGTCATATCATTTTTCAGATGCATTCTGTATTTACTGCTATCTTAATTAGGGATGTGGAAATTCTGCTTAACAGTCATTTTATTTCCCAAAGTCAGCGTAAAGACAAAGAACAGGAAAGGACAAAATAACCAGCATTGCTATGAATCTGAACAAAAAAATGCAGAAGAAAAATGCCATTTCTACATTGACTAACATTTTTTGTTATAGAACAAGACCTGCCATAACAAAGCACTAACTTCGTTTTCACTCACAAATGCACTGTACCCCAACTGTCTGTTTTTTTTCACAATCGGTACAATAGTGCTTTGTAATTCAAGTTCTCACAGTGCAGACATAAAGCACAAACAGCTGAGATAGACTACGCTGTAGCTGAATTCTTATTTTATACATTCAGTTTTTTTAAACATAGATTCTTTTACATCCTAATAATGCAAAGAGCTCTTGGATGGCAAATAATGCATCCTTTGTCTTTTTACTTACCAACCGAGGCTGAGGGCATGTGTGTTCTATCTCCTCCATGGTTTCTGACAGAAGCTCATTAGAAAGGGATTTTGGGATACCTGTTTCTGACTCAGCATCGGTTGTGAGCACTGGCATGACCAGTGAATATTTCCTTCTGCAATGCCCTCTCTGTTATTCTCTTCTCAGGCAGATGTTTTTCTTTGTCATATAATTTCCAGTCCCACCCCCTTCTCTCACTCTCCCTTCCCTAGAGGAATTAAAGGTTTTTCTTTCAAGGCGAAGCAAAGAGGCCAGGCCTCAGTTTATCACTATAACAACCAGCCGGCAACAGAGCAGCTGGTACGGGAACAGGATACAGTATTCTCATTTGCATGATGTCTTCTGGTTGGTTACTGTCATCATAGTACCACTCCATCCGAGTTATGTGCTGTACTGACGGACCAGAGGATACACACAGTGCTAGAACTGATGGCTTTTCTTATTTAGCAGTGTAGGATTTTTACTGTGAATAAACACACCTTCATCCTATACATCTGACAAATTGTCTTCCCAAGATGCTTATTAAAATTACATCCCCTAAATGTCTGTTGATTAAAGGAAAAATTAACTACAGTGGTAGTACTGTAACTAGTAAGTAGGTGTACTGCACTCCAGTACATAAAAACTTGCAGATGCTCACTGAGGCCCACATTTTCATATCTGAAAATTAAGTTGTATATGCAAAAAAAAAAAAAAAAAGGAGAGAGAAAAAGAAAAGGAAAAAAAAAAGCATATTTATTACTTGCCTTACAGGTGCAAAGGTAAACTGTAGACATACCAGTGCTAAAATAGTTCCCCGAAGTCTTGGTTAGGACACAACTACAGGCTCATTTGGTGAAGCTTGAACGCCAGGTGTCCATAGATAGAATGTGGGTTAGGAGTCAGACATCTGACGCTCTATTTCTGACACTACCATTAGCTACCTGTATGACCCTGGCAAATCATCTGACCTATTGCTGTTTTAGTTTCCACTGCAAAATGGGATAGTGATATCAGTCAGCTTTCAGAAGTATTTGGTGGTGTTTGAATTAATTGTGCTATAAGGTTGCAACATGTTACTGCTTCTAAACTGAAATTCAAAGGCAACTTACCAGCTTGATAGTTCTGTTAAAAAGTGTAATGACCTGTTCTGCCTTTTGTGAAGTGAATGTGCACTACTGACATACTGATGCTGTTTATAAATCATAGATTCATAGATTCTAGGGTTGGAAGGGACCTCAATAGATCATCGAGTCCGATCCCCTGCATAGGCAGGGAAGAGTGCTGGGTCTAGATGACCCCAGCTAGATGCTTATCTAACCTCCTCTTGAAGACCCCCAGGGTAGGGGAGAGCACCACCTCCATTGGGAGCCCGTTCCAGACCTTGGCCACTCTAACTGTGAAGACGTTCTTCCTAATGTCTAGTCTAAATCGGCTCTCTGCTAGCTTGTGGCCATTATTTCTTGTAACCCCCGGGGGCGCCTTGGTGAATAAAACCTCACCAATTCCCTTCTGTGCCCCTGTGATGACCTTATAGGCAGCCACAAGGTCGCCTCTCAACCTTCTCTTGCGGAACTTATTCATGCAGTCATCTTCTTTTCTTTAATTTTTTCTTGACCTGTGCTTTCCCCTGCATTTTAGTGCTGAAGCAACAGCTTTTTCTGAAGAAATGTTTGAGGCATCAAGTAAGGAAAAACCAGGACAGAAATGGACTGGTTTCCAGGGTTTGTTCCTGCTAACGTCAAGCTTAGTTCTTACCATTGTACTTCCATTGACTTTAATGACTTCGGGTCTTGGGCAATTCTTCCATTGATTCAGCTCCATTTTTACTAATGTTTGAATGGATCCTGAGTACTTTCAAATTCCAAATAAAAACAAATGAATTTTTAAATTGCCCAAATCAAGCTTTATAAAAGAAAACAGAAGTTAGAAGCAGGAGTGTTGAATAAGAATCAAGGCTCATGATCATTCTTTGTCAATAAGGAGCTTCATTTTAAAATGTTCAGCCAGACATGGCAAAGGAAGTAGACCAAGAAAAGAGGAAATGGAAAGATGAAGTACAAAAGAAATACATAGGTGTGAATAAAGAGGAGTAGATGGGAAAGTGAATAGAAAAAGAATCAAAGGAAAATGATTTTTCTGGTTTATGTAACTAAATTCTATAGTAGAATCTGTTTTTTTTGTAATTAAGTTGCCTATCCATTATTCTCTCTCCCTGCTGTCCTCCACATAATGGAAGATGTACTCAAAGGAAATAATTAAAAGCATGATTAATATAGCACCACGGCCTTAATTTGTTATTCATTTCCTTAGGAAAAAAGTTAAAGGATGTTGTACTAGAAGAGACATCCATATCCAATATATACATAAGGTACCACATTTACTCATATACCATGCATACCTTTCCCATAAGAATCAGCCTTCCAAAATTGTGATGTGTTTTAAGTAGGGAAGCTCATTTTTCTGCCCAGAATAGAGTATGGAGATGCTATAAAATGGCCACTACTACTTTTCCTTCGTTTAGCTTCAGGAGTTGCACAGAGGGAGGAACAGAAGCCAGCAGGGGCAGATCCAGGGGGGATGCAATGGTATGGTTGCACTCCACTTTGATTAGTACTCCACCCAAAATTTAAAACAACTGCTCTGCAGCATCAGTGACATTTCAGGGGGTGCTGATGGAGTCAACTGACATCATGGCTCACTATAATCTTCCCAATTCCTGCTAATTGCTTTTTATTGCATAAGTGTTAGTGACCCTCTCTTCTTTTTAATGGTTTTGATGTTCTGCTAATCAAGCTATCCTTTGTTCAGCATTTTTTCTCTCCATTAGGTACTACCAGTCTCTGTTCTCCTATTTCACAGCCCTGCAGATTTTTTTTTTGGCTCTTTTCAAAATCCTAGGTCTGCCCATGAAGTAAGGTCTTCAAGAGCAGCTACAGTTTCAGCTTTTGGCTGAACAGCCAAGAGATGTTGATAATTCAGTGAAAGGGTTAAAACTGTAGCTTGTCCCTGAATAGGAAAGGGAGGGTGAGTGAGCTGAAGACTAGGCTCTGTCCCTGCTCTATGCAGCCAAAACTCTAGAAAAATCATCTCAAAACAAGATTATTTGCAAGTAGGGTATGATATGAGAAAATACAGTATATGTCTTATATTAGGAACTTGGGCTGAGTGAAGTTGGACTTGGGTAGAGTCAGAACAAGTAGTCCCTGCCTGGGCTCTGGTGGCAAAGACAACTTTGGCAGCAGACAGCTCCCGGGGCAGGGAGCAATCTCCTACCCCCTGGTTGCTGGCTGACCAGGAGAAGATTTGCTCTCAGTCAGGTGTCTACACGAGCACTACTGCACTTGTACGCTACTAATCAAAAGTAAATTTGCTATTTGCATTTGCAGGTAGCAAATTTACTTGCAATTAGCAAGGTTTACTGTGCAGGAAGCATGTGCACATGTAGACGTACATTCTTACTGCACATTCTTAAAGTGTCTTGTGTAGACACACCCTTTGTTATCTGGATTCCAGGTGTACTGGGTGAGCCAGGGAGGCTGCCTACTAATAAAAGGGACAAAAGGCAGGTAGAGAGCTCGCTCTTTTGATTATTTACACCCAAATCACAAGATATGCATTTATAATCCCATCAGGCTGCTTTTTACAGTAGAATATAGAGACTTATCTATAGTCACTAGAGATGGGGTGGACAAAATACAGCCCATGGGCCGGATGCGGCCCACCAGGCCATTTTATCCGGCCCATGGGGCCCCTAAAAAATTTAGAAAATATTTATCTGCTCCTGGCTTCCTGCCAAAGATGACAGGAACCAGAGGCAGTAGGACCCAGGGGGAGTCTCAGCAGGTGGCCCAGCCCTGCCCTCAGTGCAGGACTGCCATGTGGTGCTGGAGCAGTATGGGGGCAGGAAGGCAGGGAAATCCCCAGCCATTTCCCTGCCTTCTTGCCCCCACACTGCTCCGGTACCACGTGGCTCCCGGCTGCAACACTCGACTGGGAAACACAGGGCCCGTGTCGGTACCAGGCATGTGTGTGTGTGTTCATAGGGTGAGTCCCACATGCACACCCTAGCATACACCAGCACTCACACCCCTCCTTGCACTGCCATACACAGACCCCCAACACCGACACCCCTTCATACACCCCAGCCACCCTCCCCCCCACACACAACCTCCCACAAACCCCATATCCACCCACACCCCACATATCCACGCACACCCACATACTCTCTCACCCCACACCCAGACCCCCCACACCTATCCATCCCTCACAGGCACACCCACACCCTCACCCACAGTCCACATACCCACACACCCACATCCCCCCACAAACCTATACTTCCCCACAATATACAAGCGCAAGACTTCATTTTAAGTTATTATATACAATCACCTCTATATACACTACACAAAGACATGTAAACCAGGACAAAAATATTTTTTTAAATCAAATTGATGAATGTTGTAGATGGTTGCTTTTTAGAATATAATTTGGTATTTTTCTGGTTTCAAGATGGCAAAACCCTTTGTTGAAAGGTATATTTCCAGGGGCAAGGGGAGGGACTTCTGGTGGCAAAGGTCAGGGGTTAGGGGGCGGGACGCCCAGTCCCAAAGATGGTGAGCAGGGGGCAGGGCACCTGTCAAGGGGCAGAGCTACCTATGTGGCCCTCAACAGCTTTCAAAAACTGGATAAGTGGTCCTCTGCCTGAAATAATTGCCCACCCCTGCACTAGGGAGACTCAGAAGAGAGGAGGAGGATGGCATGTAGATTGGAAGCAAGCTTTCTTGGGTCTACTGAGTTCTATAATAAATAAATACTCCATATTCACACCTGGTTTATGTAGCTGAATTATTAGCTCAGCTCTCTAGGTAATCTGTGCTATAGCATTATAGCAAATGTTTAATTAAGCTTTACCAAGCTCATGGTTGGTTCTTCCTAATATCTAACCTAAATCCCACTTTTTGCAATTTAAGCTCATTACTACTTGTCCTGCTCCCTGTAGTCAATATGAATATCAGTTCATTACCATCTTCTTTATAAGCACCCTTTTTTGTATTTGAAGACTGTTTGTTACATGCTTTTCCTAAGTAGTCAATGGGCACATCTACACATGTCCCTATGGTGCCGTTGTTATTGTACTGTCATTTAGTACTTCCTTTTGAAAGTACAACATGATGTCACAGTAACAGCCCGTACTGCGCCATGCCAGTGGCGCATGGTTATTTTTAGCTGCTACATCACCCTATCAACACTCTATAGTGAGGGAGTGCGTTGCTACAGCGATGTAGCTGCAGCATCACAGTTTGTGCCTGCTGATGCTATGTCCCCATAGTGCTTTGCTATGACAATGTAGCATCATGTGTAGATGCACCCAATGATGAGGTTTGCTCTTTTTATAATAATGTTAAAGCAGGACTATGACTTGCCATCCTGGCAATATTTATACTTAAGCTAGTTAAGCTAGTTGATTAACACACATTTGGCTCAGATGACCAAGTTCTCCTAAGCAGCACTAAAGGAAATCTTTAGAAAGCTCCCTAGGCTGAAGTCCTCTATTTGTGCCTTTTTAACGCAGGAGAATTCCATTTTTTAAGTTCTCCCCGAAAGTACAGGAAATAAGATTTATCACAGGCTTTAAAAGAATTGTAGTGGTAGAGCATCTTACATCAAGTTAAGAGTGCTTATGTGGATTCCACAGTATGCTTGATAGAGAAAAAAAAAGATCTTATTTAAAATGTACTGAATATCAGAGGGGCAAGGCAAAAACTGTATCCTTTTCTGAAGTCATAATAAAGAAACAGGGATATTGATATATATGCGTTGGGACTTCCCAACAGCTACCAGGAGTGGGAAGAAGTGATATGACACTCAAAATTATTACTTTTCTGATTTGAGACTTAAGTGATTACCTGAAGTCCCTAGCAGATGTCACATTTATGGCACTATTAATGTGTTAATCATGCACATGATATTAAAACCACAGGGCACCTGTGACATCAAAACTGGAGCAGCTGAGCCAGTAGGCAGAGACTCAGCACCACTAGGCAGCTGGTCAAACACTACCCCTGGCCCAGCCTGGTCCTTCCCATGAGGACATTGACAAGGAGTCAGGTGACCAAGGAGAACCTATAGAAACCTGACAGGGGGGCTTTAAAACTCCTCTTACTTCCTGTGGGGCATGTCCCAGTAACATCACTTGTGTGTGTGCTTCTTGGACCTCCTGCCTTGCTCCTGCCTGACTCCAGCCCTGCTCCTGCCTTGTTCCTGTTTGCTCTTGCTTGGTCCTAGCCTTGCCAGAGTCCCTGTCCCTGCCTTGTTTGGATCCCTTGGCTCTGCTCTACTATCCACCCTGACCATCTCAACCTGACTACTTGGACTGCAATAGATACTTGGTGGGACCCCAGCCTGCCTACAGTGACCACCCAGGGCCTGATTGATCCTGACACATACCACATGTTTAGCAAATTTATGGTCCTATAAAATGGCAAAGATATTCCATGTATAATTGTCAGTATGGGGAGGAGGGTAGCCTTGACGTGGTTGGAGACCCTGGACTGCCCAGGTCCCTAAGCTGACAAGCAGCTAATTGTTGGCATGGGGAACAGCCCACATAAGTCTTCAACTGGTGCTGTATGGACGTCTGCAAGTAACAGGTTGGGGGAGCTGATTGACTCTGCCTGCTTGGCAAATTCAAAGCCACGTATATTGTAGCCCTGCATGAAGGGCTGCCAACAATCAGCTTTAAAGTTGGTGGTGCAGCCTGGGAGCACAGTCAACATGACAATCAACTGCAATGGCAAATAGAAAAGGATGATCGGGATCTGATTCCTGATGCGCAAATCACGCAGCTTGCCACGCATGTATGAGGCCAGAGGTCACATTCTATGGTGCCATTAAATTAAGGTCTGCCAAGGTCCTGAGATCGTAAAGCAAACAATTATCTTAAAGTTCCTAGTGATAAGCCCTGACCTACATTAACTATACCTACTGGTCTGTGTCATTTATTTTAAATAATGTTTTCAGATAAATTGAGAAAAGTTAGGATATTGCAAGCTAAGTTTTACCTCTTGGCTCAAAGGGGGCATCTGCATGAGACTGTAAACGTCCATGCATTACCTTGACCAGACACCTACATCTTGAGGGGTTGTCATCTGTGCACCCACCCTTGGGACCTGACAGTTTGACCTCTGATGACCCTTGTTAATGGTGCAGTCTCTTGTCTTGCCCACCACGCTTTGATGTTATATAATAAAGAGAGGGAAGGTTCCTATTTTGGTGTGCCGCTAATTGATTGTTCAAATGATGTTCCTCAGGGCTTCCCCCTCGCCCTGTACTCCGTCTAAATGCCAACCTGATGGTGTTGGTCTCTATTCAGTTGTTACAGTCACTAACGCACCATAAAGTTCCCAGATATGTGATACAATGATAACATAAATACAAAAAACCTACAATCAAATCAGTCTGCCAGACTGTCTAGCTGCCTATATCCACAGTCCTATGCCCCAGATGGGGCTTTGCCCCTCATCAAACTAATAAGGAAGATCCACACCCACTATACTGTTTGAGGCTTGCAGGAATTCTTTCTCTGCACCTCAAACCACCCATGATTAGTAGTTTTCTTTACTTCTGCAGTATGATGCGCACTCGTTGTTGCTCCACTGATCCAGGAACAGATCTGGGTCTTGTGTTTGTTATCCCCCAAGTGAGTAATAAGACTCCTCCGAGTCTTCAGAGGCAGGTAGCCAGTGCCAGTTCCTTCCCTATGCCCTTCCTGGGGCTTGCTGCACAGAAAGCCAGCTTTTCTTCTACTGTGCTTCCCATTCCCCACTCTCCCTCCATCAGGGCCGGGTGCACCATTATGACGTGGTGCAGCATGCACCCAGCCAATTGGAGCTGGCACATGCTGACAAAGCACAGCAGCATTGGTGTCATAGCTTCCCATGCCCATGCCACCAACATGACTGCATGTAAGTCTTGGGACCATGAGCCCCCCCCGGCACTTCTGGGTCATCTCTTGCCTTGGTGGTTTGTACCTTGCTGCCACAGAGATGTTTTATGCAGTTGCTAGCTCCACAGTAAAGTGTCACCATCTATACGTGCAGTGCTATTAGGCCAGAGTAAACTAATTAACTCCACAGTAGGTTAGTACTGCCCAAAACAACTACTATCCTATGGCGGAGTTATTTACTCCACTACAACGCATAAATAGACAATGACCAGGGCTAGCTAGGGCATGAGGGTGTTACAGTGCAAGGGCTGCCTACTACCTAGCCCCACACTATATCACCTGTCCCAGCCAGCCCCTCTGCATCATGTTGAGCTGGGATGGAGTAGCTCTAGGCTGGCAGGCTGACCCCTCAGGCCCCCTGCCAACCAAGGCTGTGCTGCCCCAAGTCAGCGTGCTGCAATCCTGGATACACATGTAAACACTGTGCCCTGGAGCAATAAACTATGGCCTAAACTGCACTGGAGTTTATTGTTCTATGCCAACAGCACGTGTAGTGCACCCAGTGAGAACAAAAGAAACTGGTAAAGATGGAATATCTATCACAGTTTGTGCACTTTACTTATTGCATATTGTTTTAATTAATCTTTTTTGAAGTTCACATACCCTCTTCTTTATTTTATACCTTCATCTACATGCCTTTTGTGAAATATTACACAGCTTAAAATGTGATCCTGTCGAAAGTCAAAAGTGACTGTAAAAATAGAAACTACCTACTCAACAGATTTGATTCTGATTCATATCTGCAGACTTTAGTGACAAAATAAGATTTTTTGAAAGTTTCCTGTTACTCCAGCATTTACATTTAATGCACCTAGGAGAAAGATTTGGGTCCCATTCATCCTTCTGCATAGACAAATTATGAATGAATGAATGAAGGAACAATTAATCAAGTTAATTTCCAATTGGCTGTACCAGCACAATCAAGCCATCATTAGTATACAGGAAAATCATGGAGGACATTAAATAAAGTTATTTTATATTGCAATGTTCCTATTTATTTGAAAACATTTTTAAATGCACAGTTGAACAATAGGCATGGTCAGAAGGCAAAAAGCCCATAATGTCTAATTTATTTCTGATTTTAAAGATTATCAGCATATTTCTGATTAAGATGTATCAGCATATACATTGTATAGACCATGTTATACCCCAAGACGAATTATTAGGAAGTCATAAAAATCTGCATTTTCAGAAATGTAATGGTTCCTTAATAGGTGTTCTATGGCAGCGTGACGAAGAAAACTGCAATATGATGTGGCTGAACACCTTGTGGCTACTATAAGCTAGCTTCATTTCATTTGGCAGTGGATGCTTGCTTTCATTTTTCTTGCCAATAAGTCTCTGGTATCCTGCTGTCTCCCCCTATTTCAGGGACTCAGCCACTCTCTACTTCTTTCCTTATGCCAGTGCCTTTGTGTCCCATCTGTTTCTCCTTCCCTTCATGCCAGAGTCCCCATTTTTCTTCATTCTACCAAGACCTCTCTGTGATTCCCATTGCTCCCATGCCAGAGATTCAGTGCGTTTTCTACTGCTCCTCCTTTCTCCATGTCAGGGACTCCATGCTTGCCCTTCTTTTGCCCAGTATTATTTCTCTTCTTTCAGTCTTGGAAATACATTGTTCAGTCTCAAGATGAAACTCTTCTGAGAGGATGGGCAATGTTGAACCAGCCTTTCCTGCCTCTTATTTCCCCATCAACAGGGTTCTGTCCATTTGTGTTTAGAACATGCTCTGAAATTTTCGAATTGATCAGACACAGCATTCGAAAGTTAAGACATATGTGAAGAAAATGCCATCAAGTTTTATATTCCTATTATTACTGGGGTTTTCTACAATAAGATAAGTGATATCTTTTTCAGCTATCTCATTGTAAACTCCTATGTAGGCACAAGGTACTTTGAGTTTTACCGTAAAGTACCCAGATATGGTCAACATTTTCTTCCTATCTTGGGCTGACCTCATGTGGCTTGGCACAGGGTAAAGCTAGTGGACTTTGTCTCTACTATATTTAATTTGTATTAGTTATCCCACAGTAAACCATCCCTTTGCTGTCAAGGAAGACTTAACCAGTGAGTAACTTCTTCTGTCTTTCACAGATTTACAATATGCCTGATCTAGATCCTGCTTACACTCAACAGGAACCTTGGGGACTAGTTCTATTACATACTGCAGTGGCATAACTGGCCAGGGCTGCACCCTGGGCAGTCCCCTATTCCCTCTCCCCACCTCCCCCATAGCTTCTTTGCAGGGCTCAGGCCCCAGAGACTGTGCCAGTGGGTGCAGTAGCGGGAGTTTGCTGATGCAGGGGGGAGATGTCATCTCATTGTTTTGGCACTGACACTCATGCTGATTTTTGTTCGAGAAAAAAAAAAGGATGACATCTCCCTGCAGCAGCAGTGAACTCCAGTTGCTTCTCCAGTGACACTGCCTGCTGCTGCTTGAAAGATCTACATTTCCCAGAATGCCTTTTAGTCACTCACACATGCTCCTGCAGTGTTGCTAATGCTCTCCTGTGGAGTTGAAGCTAGAACATCGCTGAATAGGGAGAGTGGGCCAGTTTGGCACTCCCTGTTTAACATTACTCGAGGCTTATGCTCTACTTGTCTATTAGTCCTTAGACTACCAATGTATTGCTTTTGTAAACTGACCTAAGAGGACAATAGTTTTTTTTTACATTTCCACTGCTGTCAGATATGTAAGAAAGATCTGGGCAATTACTGCTAGGACATTTCCTGAGTGGCTTGTTTAATTCTCTTTGCTAATTTTAACAAGCATCTTTCAATTATCTGGTGTCAGAACAGGACAGATTGACAGCCCAACATTACTGCAGTCAGACTCATCCATCAGTTGCACAGAGATAGGACTTTGAAGCATGTAGATAAAGTTAACTAAAAAGCAGTAGGCCGTTTTCTCCCTGGAATTGAAGAGAGATTAATTTTTTTTCATTTGCACATGCGGTCTTCCCCTTGGCTTCACAACAAATCTGGCCTGAACTTGGCCAAAGTTAATACTAGACCT
The DNA here is from genome assembly GCF_000455745.1 of Alligator sinensis. Lineage (NCBI taxonomy): Eukaryota > Metazoa > Chordata > Crocodylia > Alligatoridae > Alligator > Alligator sinensis. The sequence goes on from NW_005841932.1 coordinate 276,984, forward strand.
ACAGGCCACGAAGTTAAAAAAAACAACATATTATCACTTCAAAAAATAGAGCCTGAGAAGTTTTACATCAGATCCTTTTCCATAATTATCTAAAAATCCATGTCTTATTCATGTCCAAAATCATATCTTCTTCATGTCCAGGTTGCCCATAAGCAGCTTTGATTTTTGACTACTAAAACTTCCAAAAGTTCTATCCTCACTGAGCCTGCTTGAACTTCTCACAACTTCTTGTGCCTTTCCCACAGAACAACTCATCATCAAGTCAACTTTCTATGATTCTATGATCATATTCTAGCCCAGGGTTATAGGGGTTAAAAGAACCTTTTCTCTATTTTTTCCCAGCTGCTCCAGGTTAAAAAAGCACCAGACATTGAAACTGGGACAAGCCTCTCTCTTCTGCTCTCAGTTATGCTTTCCAGACAGCAAGGAGAAGGAATCCAATTGATATGAATGCAGGGGGGACACATTTATGTGGGGAAGGTGTGGGAGAAAGAGAAATTTTAGATAAGGACAATTGGAACTAGGTAAAGTTGGAAAAAATTGGCAAAATTGGGACTAGGGGCAAGAGGAATTGTAACTGGGAGTGGAAGGAGAGGGGATACTAGGGACTGATGAGAGAAACAGGAGGGAATGTGGACCAGGTGCTGGGAGTGGGTGCTCTAGATCAGACATGGATCTAGGAGGAGAAGGAGACAAGGCATGGTAATGGAAGGAAATAGGGATGGGAACAAGCCCAGGAAGGAGGAGAGAAAGATCTGATAACTGCCACATAATGCTATATTCTGAGAATCAAGTCTTAGACATCTCTAACACGGCACCTAAAATTAGTGGTAAAGTTTTATCTCAATCTCTCTCTGCTCCAATTCCTCTTCAGTACTATGGGGATAATCCCAACCCCTCCCCTTAGATATGCTGTGAAAACAGCATTTTAAAGCTCTCAGATACTATAATCATGGGAGCAACTTTTGAAAAAAAACTACATAGGAAAATAATAATTCCGAGAGCAGGGCTTGAATGCTGTGCAGTAAAGAAGGCCTAGGTTATGTAATAATGATAAAAACATAAGATTGAATAGTCTCCCCCTCCAGTTGGTGCATAGACAGAGAGAGGGGTGCCATGGGAAAATAGTACCATATTTCTTTGCATACAGCACACCCCCACATAAAACTTGCTCCTGATTTTTTTGAAGGCAGAATGGGGGGTGAGGGAGGGAGAGAGGAGGATATGTTTCTAGGTGGCTGACTTTGTGATGTGGAATCAGTACCCTGGGAACAGATTGTCCAGGAAGTGTGGCATCCTAGGAGACAGGCTGGGTGAGTCTCTATATGTCACACAAGGTTAAGCCCCAGACCCTTGTAAGGCAGGCAGCAAGACTCTTAGTTCTTTACTGTAAGTTGTTCTTTATATAAGTTCCTGTAAAGAAAGTACTGTTTCCATGTCACAAGACTCATGAAGATATTACCAACAGCTCACTTGCTGCTTCCTATAGTGCTCAACCAATAGCTATATCTGTGAGAAGGCTAACACCGGACTCCACCTTTTCAGCTTGCTGAGCCAGACAAGTGTTAGCTATCTTGGCAGCTGCCTGGCATGCGCAGAGCTGCTTCTCCAATGAAATACAGGTTCCCTGTTTTATACATGCACTCCAGTTTTGCGGGGCTGATTTTGGGGGGAAAAGTACATGTTGAATGTGAGAAGATATGGTATATTGTAATGTAGGTAAAAACTTTACCATAATACATAAACAGGAGAGGGTGAAAGAAGATTGTATAGGCAATCTTGATTCTAATTTCTGGATGTTTGATTTTACAATTGTGACAGTATTCTTTTAACATGGTGTTTTGGGGGTTTTTTTGTTGCTGAATTTATACAATTTGTTTATTTAGCTGTATTCTTTTACCCCATCAGTTTTTCTTCACTGTAGTTCCAACTTTTACTTTCTCCATGATCTGAAAAGCCCAAAGTCCTTTCTTCCCTCCTTTTAGCATCCACTAATATTTTTCTTAAATCCATGTATAGTTCAAGTTCTTAGGAATCAGAAGGCGAATTGGCGTTAGGACTGTAGTAACTGCTATTATTAAAAACAGGTATAAAAACTGTATGAATCTAGTAGTCCATTTATTACTCCCTTCTAGTGTTTTATTAGAAAAAAGGCTGTGGGAGATGAGAGAGGAACTTTATGCATTTCCAGCTCAAAATTGTTTAATCTAAGAACCAACCTTTTAGTTTAATATAAAGTCCTCTTCAACACTATGCTTTACATAGTTTAAAGTAACCCTTTCACCGCATAATTTTAGTAAAGCTCTTCTAGCCTTATCCAAGCATACACACTATAAACTCACAAATGCGCTACACTTATAGAATCATAGAATCATCGAAGTAGGGTCAGAAGGGACCTTGTAGGTCTTCAAGTCCGACCCCCTGCCTGGGCAGGAGGGAAACAGGGCTCAAGTGACCCCAGCCAGGTAGGCATCGAGCCGCTTCTTAAAGACTCCCAGGGTAGGAGCCTGTAAACTATTTTTATAGTTTGTGCTTTGCATTGAACCCATAATATGCAGTGAAACTACACTACCCTCATTTTTGGCTCTCATGCACAAGCACAATGTAGATACGACTGTGTTTGACAAGAGATGGTAGGTACTGCGCCTTTGGAATAATTGGAGTAAGGTCATCGATTAGACTATGTAGAAGGTCCTATTCTAAGCACCAGGAAAGAGCCTGAAGAAACTAGAAAGGAGCAAAAAAAATCTCCTTGTAGGCTACTTTGGAGAACAACCACTGTGGGAAGTTTGCTCTAGAAAGAGGATGACACCACTAAGATAAAACAAACCATAATCTTGATAGGAAGTAGAGCAGACAGACAACTGAAAAGGTGGAGTTATGGGACAAGTTGGAAAGCTGAGGGAAGTAAGGTTGAAGGAGCACAGAGAGGAAGTGGAAACGGTGTATTCATCACTTTTCCATTCCAGTTTGAGTGCTGAAGGATGGTTTTTAAAAAATAATCTTTTTCCATTGGTCTGAATTTGTATATGATTGTTTATAATACTAATGTATATAACAGGGCCCCTGCTCCATTACTGAAGGGGAGAGGGAGCCAAGGGTCAGCTGGCCAGCCACAGCCTCCTAGACAGACTGATAATGGCAGAGGTCCCTTGAATAAAAATGGCTATGTGCCCCTTGGTGCAGGCCTGGAGTGGAAGTAGAGGGTCAGGTGACCCAGAGAGGAGGCGCATAAACCTAGGTCCTGAGCTAGAGAGAGACAGTCTGGCCTTAAAAGCTTCAGGAAGCTGAGCTCAAGGGAGCAGATGGCTGGGCTACTGGAGGAGAAAGGACTCCAGACTGCCAGGAAGCTGGAGGGAAGCCCCTGCACCACTAAACAGCAATAGATAAGTGTTTTGAGCCTGTGTTGCAATGCTGCTGTGGTATAGGATTAACCCTGGGTAGGGAGCCTTTTTTTGGAGCAGATGCTCATGCTTTTCATTGTATTTAAATACCAGAGGACCAGATATGGCTGACTGTGGTGGCCACAGGGGTGCTGCAGGGACACCAAGCACAGACCCTTCCAGGGTCTGCGAATCAGTGGGATGCATGGGGGCAAAAGCCCAAACACTTTAGAAGGAGGGCTGCTGTTTGTCCGAGGACTGTGATACCAGACAGGAAAGACTGGGTCAGTGAATGAGCCCAGTGCCCACAAGGGACAAGACTAGGGGCCAAGGGACAAGACAGGGGCCTGCGAGGGGCGAGTTGGAGCCGGGAAATCTAGGGTCCTGGCTTAATGGACCTCAGGTGGAAAGACCCAGCTAGAGAGACCAAAGTGGGCAACATGGTGGGGTCCAGTCAGCGGCCAGGAGACGTGACTTTGCTGCTGCAGCACCAGGCATGTTACCATATTAAATGGAGAATTTAAATGACTGTCATCAATAGGATTGAAACTGGGCTTGTGTCACTGAACTGTCCAAACATAGTAAAATCTAGAAATAAGTATACATAAACAATGAAAGCGGTCTGGCATTTTAAAATAGATTAGGCCTTATAATAATAATATAATAATTAAATCCTATAATAATCCTGATCGACTAACGGGTACAAAGGTCCACCTACATAAATCCAGTGTCAGGAAACAGGTGAATTACAGGGTTACTAGTATGCCACTAATCATTTGAAATATGTATAGGTTTATCATGATGACTTCCTTTTGTCTGCTGAAGTGACCTGAACAAGTAAACACAGAGAGAGACTAGTGCATTATCTCAGGCCTTGTATATACTACTTCTAATTCACCAGCAGGTGTGTATTTGATCTTCAGCCAGGGCTTGAACTGTAACAGCTTTTCTGCATTAATGTTCTGCTTATACATTAATTGTTCATTTTTGCGAAATTGTAAAGTGAGAGCACTGAAAGTGTTTAAAACAGAGCCTTCCATGCTGTGGCAATAATCACATGCTTTGAAAACCATTGGCACAAGAATTAATTCTTAGACATTATAATTACGTGAAAGTTCATTCTCAGTGAGTTTGATCTGGCTTCTCTTCCCTATTTAATTTACATTATAATATTTTTACTTTTCTTTCAGGCTCGAATAAGAATATGATTGTAAGCAGGCAGGTGGTTAGATTCTGATCTTTGTTATGGTGGTGTATATCTAGTGTAATTAAATTGATTTCAGTGGAGTTGTTTGGATTCATTCTAATGTAACTATAATCAAAATTCAGCCCACCCTTTTTATTAAAAATAAAAAACCAAAAAAACCCCCTACTGTCTAGAGGCTCAGCTTATGCACCTACTTTTTTTTCCTTTTCGCTTCTGTGTCACACATGCAGCCAGGCCTTACAACAAATAGCTAAAGATGCCATAGTGCCTTGCTGAATTTAAGATTTCAGTCCCAGAACCTATTGCCTCAGAAACAATTTGAATCTGATGGCTCTAAGGCTTACTGTCAGTACTGTAGGATGTTAGCAAGTCTGGTAAACAGGTAGCTCCTGTAGTTTGGAAATAAATGTTTACTAGAATTCTGTGGTATTTATTTTCTATCCAGAAATGAACAGAGAAATAATGTGCTTGTTTTCAGCATTTCTGTTGGCTAAGTTCATGTGAAGAGATTTGGAGATAATTATAGATTCTAGGTAGATCTTCTCATAGCTGGTATATGTAGGAATCTTATCAGAAATCTATTTCATCTACTCTCATTTGAATGGCATATTCTTCCAAAAAGTCATTTCATTTTGGCAATTTAAGATACTTAAAATAATCGTATTAGCCTATCAGATGAGTAACTCAGTTTGATAAGTCATCCTCCCGCAGATTACAAAGGGCTCCATTCAGGCCTGATGTGTAAATCCTGAATTTAATGGAGCTACATCAAGAATGAATTCAGACCAATATGTAGAGAAAAAGAATTACAGGAATATACATGCAAACACATTCACTAAGATAAACAGTATGTAAAGGTGAAGAGTAACTATTAGGCATTTCTAAACAAAGTAGTGCTGTGAAATTTGCTAAAAAATGCCTAAATTTATGATCTACCCACATTTTATACCTGTGAATTTTCAAGTGGTTTCTAACTTCATTTTAAAATTTATAACAAGCATAAGCTTTATGTATGACACCGCAGGTTGGTAATATTATTTTAAATATTTGCCTTAAAATAATGCTTTTATTATTTTTTATTCAGATAAAGGATGCATTATGATGATTACACATTAAGATAAGTGCTGAGGAAAAATTGTCAGTCTTATTAAATATTACATTGTCTTCCTTTAAGGCAGACTTACAATATTATAACTTAAGTTCTCTGTTGAATGTGTTACTATATAATGCTATGTATATCTACTCAGATCTCTGAAATGATCATTCATAATATGTTTCATTAATGACCTATATATTTATATTATGGATGGCAAAAAAAACACACAAAAAAACACATCTTTATCACCTGTCGTTGATGTTTGGCAGTCTGCGTCTCTTGAGTTTCCTCTTCTGTCCTGCGTTTTTGACAGCCTACCATCTTTGTGTTTAATGTACTTCTGACAAACTTCTCCCTGCAGCTTTTTCTTTTTGTCTCAGACCAACACGGCTACCAAATACATCCCTGTAGCTTTCACACTTTCCTTGAGAGGACCTTGAGCTGCTCTGGCCACATAATAAAATTTCCACTTCTTGTACTTAAAACAATTGAGCAAAGGTCATGCCAAGTTGTTCTTGTATGACTGTCCCGAGGGAGGTTAAAGATCAGCTGAGAGCAATCTGTGGTGATAAAGTAATTTAGCATCTGAAAATCCAACTATGATCCAAGAAGCTTTTCTTTTCCAAATCCTACAGTCCCTTTTTCTCTAGAACAGTTGTATACTTGCTATGCTCTGGGAAACAAATCCATTGCTGTTGAGCTGGAGCTGAATGTCAGACTGGACCAGCGTGAATGAACAAGGCTATTGTTTAACCTGCACTGTCCCACAGTGGAGCTATGGCAACAATTTCAGTTTGATAAATAACTGTGTCATTGTGTACTGACTCAAATGCTGGTACTGCCTGAATGACAAACTTTATCTTGTGTGTTTGACAGTCAGCACAGAGCCAAAAAAAAAATTCTTCAAAAAAAGAAAATATGATAAGTTCAAGCTCCAAAATATTTTAGAAAGGAACTTTTGTGTCATTTTGTTTTCTGTTTTCTCTGTAAAATCAGTCTTTTTCTGACAAGTTTACAAATATTTGTCTGATATCATTTAAAAAAAGCTTATTACATGATGGTAATTATCTGAACGTCTAGCTTATGAATCCACTGCTTTTCCTTAAAGTTAGAATCTTGTTTTCTACATATAAAAAAGCACTGGAAAAAATGTATATGCATCTACATTGGGGATTATCCCTAGGTCAAATATAGGGTGACCATATATCCCGATTTAGCGAGTACAGTTCTGGATTTCAGAGTCTGGTCCCGGCCAGCTATCGAGAATTATAATAGGTGTCTTGGAAACGCAGGGGCATGGGACAAAGTCTGGCCAGGAGCTGGAGCAGCACAGTGCACCTTGCAGACTGCAGGCCAGAAGGCAGGCAGGCACTGCTACCTGCCCAGCACACCACCCCGCCCCACCAACCTGCAAGAAGTGTCCCAGACTTCTGGGACTTTCATATGGTCAGAGTAGTCAAATTGAAATTTCTCTTTAGCCTTCAAGGTTTGCTTATGCTCTAAGGCTTAATTCTGAATAAAATATTGGTAAGCAAGTAAGAAACTGCGTTTACAGGCTAGCATTTCTTCTTACCTCACCAGTTCAGTAGGTGCTATTTTCTTTGTAAGTTTTTCTCATAAAGGGCAAACTAAGACAAAAGTTATGCTAAAATGACACTGGCTAGGGACAGACATTCAAAAAGTCTGAGCCTGAATTGATTCAATCTTTGCAGGTTAGTCTAACCTGGCTAGGCTAAACTGATTTGTAACTGTACAGACATCCCCATTGGACTGGGGAAATGCCGGCACATGCCTGCAGTGGCTTAGGCTAGAAGCTGGGGGGCAATAGAGCAGCCCTCCTTTCCCTTCCACAATGCTGAGCTGAGGGGGGGTGCGTTGCCAGGCTCTGGCAGGACGCTCTACTTAGGGAGGGGTTCCCCTGCCCCCACTGTTGATAACAGAGCATTTAGTTACACAGCAGAAAGTTACACAGGGAATTGTTAGCATTTATCAGCTCATCAAACAAAACAAAACAGCTTCTCTCATTAGTTCAAGCTTTTCTTAAACAACTTTTTCCAAGGAAAGAATGGAGGGAGATTGCTAGCTGCCTGTCGATTAGCTCCAAAAAGCCCTAAGTGCACACTGTACTTTGTACCTTTGTCCTGTCTCCCACAGCACAGACCTGTAGTCAGTATACGGTATGCTAGCTAATGCTGAGAGGTGTCTGTGTAAGGCAGAGGGGAAGGGGGAACCCCTGCTTGAGCAGGGAGTGGTGAGAGGGAGCAGAAGGAAGCCAAACAGATCCTGCTGTATGTGCAGTCCCTGCCAGAGCTCCAGCCATGAAGCAAAGGGGCAGGGCCAGCTCTGCTGGGCTGGAACAGAGAGCAGAGCCCCACCCTGGGTTGGAAAGCATCTGGGATGCTGTGGGACTCTGGTTTAACTTAAACCAGGAAGGGGTCTGGGACAGACATTGCATAAATCATTTGACCCAAATCAGTTAAGTCTGATACTACATTCAAACAGGTTTATCTCAAACCAGTTTTGGCCATTTTCAAATTGGTTTATGTGCACTGAACATCTATTCTGTTACAGTTTTAAACCAGTTTCTGATCACTTAAATTGGTAATGTCTGTCCCTAGCCATAGTGTTTTAGGGCTCTTAATACTACTTTATTTTAGGACTAGCCCAGCAGTGTTAAAGAGGATAGTGTGTGTGTTGAATTGTAGATTAAAGTGCAACATTTTTCCAGATCTAACCTTGGCTTTGTCTTTGAAGACAGGAGTAATAGTCTGTTGAGTGACATCTGCCTCAAAAACAAGCAACCAAGGTCAAGTTGTGTGCCAGGAGAAAGGAGACGGGCTCTCTGGGTGCTGACAGCTCCCTGATTTAACTCATGATGCTTCACAGAAGGCACCATGAGTTAGACCGATCCTCCACCCCACCTTGCGGCCTTGGCTGGGCAACCCCCAGGCTGAACTCACTCTCCTCCCTGCTCCCCCCCCAGGTCACCCTGGGGAAAAATTTCTAAAATGTCTACGTAAAAGTCATCTGAGCTTAAGTTCTTTACTTGCCTAAGTCTCTTTGAAGTTTTATCTAATTTCTTTCAAGTCTGTAGAATTCCTAAATCTCATCTTCCCCTGACCTTTTTATTTATGGACTACAAGAGAAAAAGAAACCTTCCTGTTTTTTCAAGTCCCAGTCAGGTTCTCAGTTCTGAATGAACCTGTCTAAATGATTTATTCAGTTTACAATCAAAACAAAAAACAAATATAACTATTGGAATGTGCACTAGCATATGCAAATTTAAAAAACCACAATGAACTAGGTAAAAACTCATCAGAGGATACTGTATGGTTAGTCCTATAGTCATTATAGTTAAATGTGCATCTCTTATTTAGAATCTTAAAACGAAATCTAGCCTTCTTGAATGTCTTTACATTGCCTCCACTCTTCACTGTCTGCCATTTCCACTCCTGAGTTTAATATTACCACACCTGAGTTTTAGCTGGAGCTAAAAACAGTCTGCAGAGCTGTAAAATAGAAGAGTGACATTACCAGGAATGGCGCCGACACACAGTGAAATGGCAGAAGAAAGGATAGTTTGAATAGTGGACCATTAAGACCATTATAAAGGAGAAAGGGTTGTTAATACCTGTAGAATGGAGAGAGATTAGCAGGAATCAAAGAGATGGCAATGAGTCATGAAGTCAATTGACTCTCTCTGTGCTGCTTGATGCCGCTGTTCCTCCCAGGTAGTCAATGTTCAAATTTGGGTGGAGAATGAATCAAAGGAGAGCAACTGCACCACTGCACCCCTGGATCCACCTCTGACCACCTGAACCAAGAGTTATCCCTGATGCCATCCCAAAAATTTGCAGGACTGCCCGTGTACTATGGCATTCCCCTCCCAGCAGATACCACAGGAATTCAAGTCCCCTATCACCATCTGACCTTGCCATCTGGACCTTTCAGCTAGTTGTTTGAGGGTGATGCCTGCAGCGCTATTAATTTTCTTTCATTTGGGCATTTTAAATACCCATATGTTTTTGGATTTCTGCTTGAAGAGTTCCAAATAGGTCTAGCATTTAGGTTCTGTTCTTAGATTATGGCTTTTCTGCCGCCTTACGAGTATATCTTGTGTTTCATAAGAACATAAGAATCGCCATTTACTGGGTCAGACTGTAGGTCCATCTTGCCCAACCTCATGTGTCATACAGGACTAGTTTGAGGGACATTGGGCACTGTCCAGTGCACTCTACCTTTGACCCTCACTCCTGTCCCTGTTTTCTTTAGTTGTCCCCCATAATCACTTGATGGGCACTTAGGCTAGGGACAGACATTACACATAAACTGGTTTAAGTGATCAGAAACTGGTTTAAACCTGTAACAGAACAGATGTTCAGTGCACATAAACTAGTTTGAAAATGCCTGAAACCGGTTTGAGATAAATCTGGTTGAATGTAGTATCAGACTTAACTGATTTGGCTCAAACCAGTTTATGCGATGTCTGTCCCAGACCCCTTGCTGGTTTAAGTTAAATCAGAGTCCCCCAGCATCCCGACATGTTCTCTGGGCTGGGCAGGGCTCTCTGCTCCACAGCAGGGCTGGCCCCTCCCCTTTGCTCCCTGGCTGGAGCTCAGCACAACCTTGCAGGCACAGCAGGGTCTGCTGACTTCCCCATGCCCTGCTCCACCCCCCCTCACCACTCACTGCCTAAGCAGAGATCCCTTCCTCCTCTCTGCCACAGCAGGGACTGTAGCCAGCATGTGGTATGCTAGCTAGTGCTGAGAGGTGTTTGTATGTGTGTCTCTCTCCAATTTCACTGGGATAGGCAGACAGAATATGGGCTTTTGGAGCTAATCAACAGGTCAGCCAGTAAGCTGTTTAAGAAGTTTGAAGTAATGTGGAGAGAGGCTATTGTTTTGCTAATTGGGTGGTAAAGACTGTTATTAGCCCGTCCCTGCCACCACCCCGCTTGCTCTCCTGTCAGTTTGCTGCAGACAGTATGATGAAGCAGGGAGAGAGATTGAAAACAGATCAACAGATGCATGCACTGCACACTCCCCCTTGCCTCAGAGTGCTAACCCGGGCTGGGGGTTGGCAATACTCCCGCCTCTTGAGGAGTCAATGGGGAAAAGCCTGGGACTATGCAGAAAGACGTCCCTAATGAGAGCATCCTGCTGGGGCCTGGCCACAACCTCTCAGCTCAGCTCCCTGCAGAAGGGAAGGGAGAGCTGCTCTAGCTCCCCCCCAGCTTCTAGCTTGAGCCACTGAAGGCATGTGCCTGAATTTCCTCAGTCCAGAGAGCATGTCTGTCCAGTTTCAAACCAGTTCAGCCTAGCCATGTTAGACTAACCTGCAAAGATTCATAGATTCATAGATTGTAGAGTCAGAAGGGACCCCGAAGGATCATTGTGTCCGAGCCCCTGCCCCTGGCAGGAAAGAGGACTGAGGTCAGATGCCCCTAGCCAGGTGCCTGTCTAGCCTCCTCTTGAAGACCTCCAAGTTAGGTGACAGTACCACCTCTCTTGGCAGCCTGTTCCAGATTCTGGCCACCCTTACTGTGAAAAATTTCTTCCTAATGTCTGACTTGAATCTACTTTCCACTAGTGTGTACCCATTATTTCTAGTTATTCCTAGGGGTGCGCTGGTAAATAGCGCATCACCAATTCTCTGTTGTCCTCCCTTGATAAACTTATAGGCTGTTACAAGGCTTCCCCTCAGATGTCTCTTGTGAAGGCTGAAGAGATCCAGATCCCTCAACCTCCCCTTGTAGGGTGTTGCACGGAGGTCACTAATCATGTGAGTGGCCCTCCTCTGGACTCTCTCCAGATTCTCCGCATCTCTCTTGAAGTGCGGCGCCCAAAACTGGACACAGTACTCCAACTGTGGCCTGACCAATGCCGCATAGAGGGGGAGCATCACCTCCCTTGGTCTGTTAGTTATGCATCTGCTAATGCACAATAAGGTCCGATTGGCTTTGTTGACTTCATTACACTGCCGGCTCATGTTCATCTTGGAGTCAACTATGAGTCCAAGATCCCTTTCAGCTGCTGAGCTGCTGAGGAGGTCATCCCTCAATCTATAGGTGTGCTGGGGATTCCTCCTCCCTAGGTGGAGCACCTTGCATTTGTCTTTGTTGAATTGCATCCTGTTTCGTTTTGCCCATTGATGCAACCTGTCCAGATCAGCCTGTATCCACTCCCTGCCCTCTGGTGTGTTAACTTTGCTCCATAACTTGGTGTCATCTGTGAACTTAGACAGAGTGCTCTCCACACCCTTGTCCAAATTGCTGATAAAGATATTAAATAACACCAGTCCAAGGATTGAACCCTGCGGGATACCACTGCTCACCTCCTTCCAGGCCAAAAATAACTCATCTACCACCACTCTCTGGGTGCGGTCCCTAAGCCAGTTTGCCACCCACCTGACTGTGTAAGCATCCACTCCACAGCTTGCTAGCTTCCTTATGAGAATAGGATGCGAAACTATCGAAGGCCTTCTTAAAGTCCAGGTAGATGACATCTGCCTCAGCTCCACTGTCAAGGCAGTGTGTTACCTGGTCGTAAAAGGCTAATTGATTGAATCAATTCAGGCTCAGGCTTTTTGAATATCTGTCCCTAGCCTTAGTGGACCCCTAGATTAAGGGGGGCTTTTAGCTTTACTTGATGGGCACTGGCCCTGCGCTCCCAATGCACATTAAATAGGCCTGTGTCACACAGTGGCAGAGAGTGGATGCCAAAAGAGAGAGTGAACTGGGGAAGATCAGGGTTTTTTTTCTACTGTTCCTCTCTCACTTGTAGTCTCCAGGTTTCCTTTTTAAATCTTATATCTGAGAAGCATAGTACAGCAACTGCTAGAAAAACAGAATGCCATTGTGATTCTGGGTGTCCCTGTGTTTGGAGGGCACCTCTATCTGGGGAGGCTTCTCCAGGAAATGTCAGTGTATTTCACTGCTTGGGATGTGAGATCCTGGAATGCAAAACTGGGTGTTACTAGCCGAGTTTGGGCCTCTTTCAGAAAGGTCTCCCAAACAGAGTTCACCTTATTCTACTCTCTAGAGTTCACCTTATTCTACTGCTACCAAAAAAAAATTGTCCTCCCATTTGGGCTCTTTGCCTGCCAGAAGCTAACCATGTGATGTCTGGTCAGTTGTGTGGGTGTACACGTGTGTGTATGTGGGTATACATGTCTATGTAGATTCCTGTGTGATGTGTATGTGGATATACAATGAATCATAGAAACTTAGGGTTGGAAGGGATCTCAGGAGGTCATCTAGTTCAACCCTCTGCTCAAAGCAGGACCATCCCCAACTAGATCATCCCAACCAAGGCTTTGTCTACCTGGGTCTTAAAAACCTTTGCCGGGTCTGGTGGTCAACATCCCCTTTGTTGCTCTTCCCTCTGACCCTAACCCAGAGACTTTCAACAGGCCTGTTTCCAGTTTCATACAGGAACTCTGAGCTATCATATGGCTCCTTTACATAGAGTGCAACTCCTCCTTTTCTCCCCTGCCTGTCCTTCCTGAACAGTTTGTGCCCATCCATGACAGTGCTCCAGTCATGCGAGCTCCCACCAAGTCTCTGCTATTCCAAGCACTGTATATGTGTATATATGTGTGTGCGCATATAAATACCCCACATACACACATGTGTGTGTATACATGTGTGTCTGTGTATATACATATATAAAAATGTGTGTGTATGTGGGGTATGGATATTTGGGTGTATATGTATATGTACATATCTGTGTGTGTCTGTTGGGGTGTACATATTTATATGTATGTGTGTGGGGGCATATGTGTGTATACATATATTTGTGTATGTTGGTGTACATTTATGTACATGTATTTGTGATATGTGTGTACATATATGTGTGTATATGTGTGTGTGGGGTGTATGTGTATGTCGGTGTACCTGTATATTGTGCGGGCCGGGTGTGAGCTGGGCCCTTTTTTGTGCTCTGCGTGGGCTGTGGCCAGCAGCCCGGGCACATGGGGTCGGAGAGAACGGGCGACACGCTAGAATTAGGCACGGACTCATAATGGTAGATTTAAAGATTGTTTACTTACACCGAAGATGGTTGCGGTGCAGGCTGGAAAACTTGCTTGAGTTGCAGTTACAAACAAAACAACACGAACAATCACGTGGAGTTTGCTAGGCTCCACGGAAACAGAACTCCGGATGCCCTGGACAAGCGCGCCACCGAAATAGAAACCTTGTAGATACGTCTTAAAAAGAATTATCACTCGAAGACGGAAAGAGGTGGGCGGTGGATCAGGTCGCCAACCTCCTCTGAATCTCACACAGGGTTTCTATTACCCTGCCATGTACCCAGAGTCCCCATGAGATGGATGTGGAATCCTCTTCGGCTTGG
>NW_005841932.1:293048-304034 GCF_000455745.1 Alligator sinensis
CTTGGCGGGAGCTCGCGCACGGCTTCCCCCTCTCCCTCTCCCAATCCCCTTGCACCGCGCGCGCGGGCGGGTGGGACGGGCTGCAGCGGTGCCTGCACGTTTCTGGGTGGGAGCCCTTCCATGGCCTTGAAACCTGGTGCTTCTTCCTCCTTGCATGCTCTCCCTTGCCCCCGAGCCGGTTGGGAGGGGTTGCACAACGCGTCACTTGTGGGGGTGGGCAGGGGCTCGCATAGATGCAGGTGGCCGCAGGCACAGATACACTCCCCCAGACAGACAGACAGACAGACATGCACCGCATGGACACACACCTCAGGCAGACGTGTGCACATGCATAGACATGCATCCAGACGTGTGCTCATGCATATATTCCTGCACGTGCACACATGCGGGGGCACACATGGGACAGGCATGGAGGTGGGCACACACCCGGGCAGGTGTGCATGTGTATGTAGGCATGTGCTCACATGCACAGACACAGAGGTGCATGTGCAATGAGACTCTGGCATGCGCACCTGCAGGCACCCGCTCACATGTAGGTATGCACAAATGGACACAGAGGCACATGTGCACTCAGATGCAGGCATGCATGTGCAGGCACATACAGACAGATGCATGTGTGCGCACAGACACACACATGCACACACCTCCCTCCTGTCCCCTCATTTGTGTGGGCACAGGTAACAGAATAGCAGCTTGCGGGAGTGTCCCATGTGGGTGGTGGTGCTGGAGCAGTGGGGCTGAGGCTCCCGGCTGCCTTGGCAGCATCACTTCCCTTAGCCCTGGATTTCTTCCTCTTCCTCCTGTAGAATCAGAGCAGCCCAGGGGTTGGGAATCTCCTGTGGGTTTGCTTGGAGGGGGAAAAAAAATCTCTGCATATGCAAAGTCTGCTTTCTTCTTTCACATGGCTGACTTGGAGCAACAATTATAAGACCAGTTTAAGGTTAGTTAACCAATCTAATGCACTTGAGGAAAGGGAATGCATCTACAATGCTGCTGTCAAATTTGTATAGAGGGCAGTGTTGTTATGTGGTCCATAGTTTGATCAGGATTGCCACAGTCATATTTTGCAAAACTCCTAATATCCCGTTTGTGCATCAGGTGACTGCAGCGGCCATTTCCAGCTCAGATCCGATTTACAGCCTTCCATATTTTCCACGGAAGGTCAAAACCAGGAGGCTTTGTTGTTGGGTTTGAAATTAGGTGTTTATTCCAAATGGTGATTTCATTCCATGCTTTCCTCCAAGCTGCTGCAAAGTAACTGGTGCTGAAGCACATGCATGCTACATCACACGATTTTTCTGACACTTTCTGTAGCTTCATAATTGCAGCAACTTGCTAAGTTAATGGTGTCTCCCACCCAGCTCCAGCAGTCTCATCTTAGTGCACATACCACAAGCAGGGCCAGCGTTTTGGGCAACACAAATCAAAATCAGTCCTGTTGAAAGTTAAGCAGGTGGTCAAGGTTTGTAAGTGAGAAATGACAGAGCTGATGGTCTTGATGTTAATTCAGAGCTGGCCAACTGGCAGCCTGTGGGCTGCATGTGCCCTGTGATGGGTTAACCTGTGATTCACCTGGCCACTGCTTCCTTTATTGTTCTAGCTGCAGTGCTCCTGCTCCCTCCTCTGATTTCTGCTGCTTGGCCCAGCCCCAGAGGGGCAGTCCATAGTGCTGGGGAAGTTGAAGACCCAGAGTTCCCCGGGGGGCACGGTGCAGTGGGGCAGTCCTTTGGTTGTGTAGCTGCAGGTGAAGCAGGGTACCGTGTGCAGTGCAGTAGGGAGCAGGGGAGTGGGGCTGGAGGACACCTGTACAGGTGCTGTGTGCATGGGGGAGTACCCATGCATGTACAGCATAAGGCCTGTGGCTCCCACAGCATGTGGTCCCCACTGGTGCAGTCCCTGACCACTTAGAAGGTACCCTGATGTAGTTCATACAAGTTGCCAGTCTCATCCTGTGTCAAAAAATTTGCATTCTAGTTAGGAGACCAGTGTAGTCTTGTATCTTATTTGACTACTTACTGGATTGTCAGAAAACATTTCTTTTCATACTGTGCATGCATACTTGTGCACCCAAGTTCTGGTGGGAATAATTGCTTCAATATGAATGTTTTTACAGTTTTCTCTCCTTGCCCTTGGATGGACTTTTCAGGTAGTGGGGGACAAGTCACATTTAACTTTTAGCTAGGGTGTTGGACCTATAACGTGGATTAGGGCAAGTCTCGTGCTAGCTTTCCTGCAGAAAACTTCATCTCATTGGAGCTCGTCTAACATGAACGAGTCTCTACTAATGGGATCTGTTTACTGAATCTGGACCTTTTGTGATAGAACATTTATAAGTCTTTTGCCTTTTACTACATATTGCTTTACCGGCATGAATTTCTGCTCTGTCTGCCCTATTGTTCTGTTTGTCATCCTTTTGTCTCTGAAAAAGAATCATAAAATTTAAACTGGATAATCTTAACAGTGTGATTCTGTTGTACAGAGCAGATGACAGTGACCCCTAAGGGTGCTTGCTGTACAGGCTCATCCTCTCTGTTGCCACTGTGAGGGACCTAATAACCCATCAAGCCACCCTTAAAGGTCCCAGAGGCTGGCTCTTAAGGGTACTATGTGGGGTCATCTGCTCCATCATGGTGGCAGGCTTACCTCACACAGGGAAGGAGCATAATGGCTGGGTGACCCAGGTTACAGCCATTCCACAGTTCCCTTGGATCTCCCTTGGATTTCAGTCTATTGGAGCAGGAGACAGGCATTAATCTTCCAGTAGGAAGTGAGGAGCTCTAAAACCCTTAGTGTCTTGCGTTAGTTTGAGGCTTCCACAAACCCTTGGCTTAACTTCAGAGGAGAGGGAAGAATTGGGTCTCCAGCTTTGGGGCAGTCCATGTGGCAGGTCACCAGTGGAGCCACAGAGCCAGGAAGGCATGTTGAGTAGCATATTCTTCAGAACTGAGACATTTTATAAAATAAAAAATATTTTTTATTAGTGTGTGCATTTATTAATTGAAAAAGGTAGCAATCTTGAATTTTGAGCTGTAAAACAAGAAACAATCTGGAGGTAATTTTTAAAATATTTTTAAGGACAGCAATATGTTTCATTCTTCCAAAACACAAGCTGTCTGAATGTACTTTGTTCATATTTGTGAGAGAGGTCAGATCTGGGCTGACACCTGCACCAGACAGTGGTAGAAATTAGGGATGCACCGATATATCAGTTGACTGTTGGATCAGTACTGATTAAAAGGAGAAATGACATCAGCTTATTTTGGTCATTTTAGCTGATGATTATGGCCGTGTGCCTGGAGCACCCTGGCGAGCATAGTCTGGTCCTCACGCCCTGCTGCTGGCCTGAGCCCACAGCAGACTACATGTCCCAGTGAGCAGCGAGAGGGGGCTCTGGGGAGCAGTCGCAGGGTACCGTGTTCAGAAACAAAAGGACCATTGCTGGCTCCTGCTGTCACTGCCATGGCAATGCTATGTGCTCAGTGGGGACCTGAGCACTGGGGCTGCTGTGGAATTGGGCTGTGCATGGACAGGGTAAGGTGCTGCATGAGGGACATTCCTCTTCACTGGGCACTGGGTGCCTTTGGAAAAGCAGCTTTTCCCCAGTGGTTGTGGGAGCTTGGCTGTGTGGGGCCCACCAGTGCTGAGGCAGTGGTGTGGTCTGGGGCTCCAAATGTGCCTGGCACCACTGTCCATGCAAGGGACCACCCCGCCTGGCGGGGATAGCAGCACAAAAAGTGCATGAAGTAGCTGCTTCAGCATGGTGCCATAAGCATGCCATGGTAAAGCTGTGTTGCATCTATATTTGGCTGTGGGCTTAGTGGTTCTCCCAGTTTGTTCTGAAAACAGTGTCGTCATGAACTTGGTGTAAGCCAGGACTGTCCAACACTCATGAATAGGTCTGGACTGGAGCATTTCTTGTGGGCTGGATATCTCATCTTCGGATTTGGCCTGTGGGGCTTTTCTGTGTAGCTGCTGACATCGCTGTGCTGCTAAAGTCCCATTGCTACAGTTGCTAGAGCAATTATTTTGAGATGGTGAAGAAGTTGTGTTTATGGTAGCCTATGTATAATGATGCAGAGTGGTGCTGACTAGTCTGTCTTTCTGTCTGTCTTTTGTCAACACTGGAACTATCATTTTGTTAGGACATTCTCTTGTAAAATGTCACGGTGGATTAAATATTGGAAGATAAAGGCACTGAATGATTTAAAAATTCACTTCTGTTTCCAATGAACTTTCAGATATGTCTGATTCAGGAAGTTTTGCAGCATCACGTTCTCGGCGTGAGAAAAAATCTAAAAAAGGGCACCAGGAAGCTCTTGAACGTTTGAAAAAAGCCAAAGCTGGTGAAAAATTGAAATATGAAGTAATTATGTATTTTTTTTATTCTTTTTGTATAAAATATTTGACTGCAGGGGGGAGGGTGCTGGTGTGGTTTGGGGGGCAGTGAATATCACTGTTTACTCTCAGCTATGAAAAGCCCTTTATTTACTTCAAAAAATGGTGTGAAATCAATTAACACATGCCTTTGATACCAGTTTGTGTTAATATTTAATAACTTTCAGAATGGGTTAGTATCTGTTTCAGCATTTCCACTTCCCTTGTGATTGTAAACTAAAGGCACGCATAAGAAATATTCTCAGTTATTAAAATGTTTCTTCCTGTTTAAGCACAAAGGTTGATCTGCCTTGACTGTTATTCAGCGGTGAAGGCCGTATCTTCAGGATGTCATGACTTAATCAATACATGCTGCAGCAGGAAACACTTTTATTTAGGAATTTCAAACTATGTTACAATCCGAATAGGATAACATTAATACATGACACTTCTGCAAGGAAAGCAAAATGTATTTATATTGCTGTAATGAAGAAATGGCATAACAATTATCCAGATAGAGGTCATTTGACACTTTTGAAATTTGTACTATTTATAACATTCATAGAATCATAGAAAATTAGGGTTTGAGGGGACTTCAGGACATCATCTAGTCCAACCCCCTGTTCAAAGCAGGACCATCCCCAACTACATTCCAGCCAAGGCTTTGTCTAGCCAGGTCTAAAAAACCTCCAAGGATGGCGATTCCACAGTCTGTTCCAGTGCTTTACTACCCTCCTAATGAGAGAGTTTTTCCTAATACCCAACCTAAACTTCTCCTGCTGCAACTTGAGACTATTGTTCTGTCATCTGCCACCATTGAGAACAGTCTGTCTCCATCCTTTTTGGAACCACCCTTCAGATACTTGAAAGCTGCTATTAAATCCCCTCTCAGTCTTCTCTTCTCCAGACTAAATAAGCCCAATTCCTTCAGCCTCTCCTCAGAAATCATGTGCCCTAGCCCCCGAGCCATTTTTGTTGCCCTCTGCTGGAGTTTCTTCAATTTGTCTTTGTCCTTTCTGTAGTGGAGGGACAAAAACTGGGCACAGAGCTCCAGATGTGGCCTCACCAGTGCTGAGTAGAGGGGAATAATCACTTCTCTTGACCTACTGTCAACACACCTCCCAGTGCAGCCCAATATGCCATTAGTCTTCTTTGCAAAGGCACAATGGTACATATTCAGTACTGTTCTTTGTAACCTTTAAGTCCTTTTCTGCCAAGCTGCTGCTTAGCCAGTTAGTCCCCAGACTGCTCAAGATGCAGATTCACCTTGAGAGTGCATGTCTACGTTAGTTACATTTTTTTAATCCTTGCACATACTTCAGTTAACTCTGACCTTCATCTAGCTCATCTTGCTCACAAGAGAAAAGAACCTTACATTTTAGCACACATTTTTAGTAAAAGTGGCTAAAAATGATGTACCAGTTATTGTGAAACTGGCAAACATATGTTAAATGCATTATTTACCATAGTGTGTGTGTGTACACAACCTTGAATTTCAATATAGTAGGCTAGTTTTTTGATTAAAAATACTTTCCCTATAAATACAACAGCAGTTCAATTCAATTCAATTGATTAAGGAAGGATTCTAGCTGAAAGCTATGCTCCCGAAAACAACAGAAGGCATACAACCATAATATAAATTTAAACAAAAATAACAGAAATGCAAATATAATAATAAAATACGGCCAAGCATTATAGACGCATTATTCCTACTTGTAGAATTAACATAAATACAAATATGGTGATAAATCAGACCACGAATCTATACAAATGTTGTACATAGGTCCACAATTAACACAGTAAAAAACAAGTATAGTGATAAAGTTTATTAGTCATATCAACAGTAAAGGATGTTTAATTCTGATCTCTTTAGCCTTGTGATACACTAGCATTTAAAATAGAGAAAACAACTGAAGCTGAAAGAGTATTTGCAATTACTTTGTGAACGGTTTCTTATGCCTGTATTAAAAAGTAATAGCATGAGATATGTATACCTTCTTTGTAGGTTGAAGAGTTCACAGGTGTTTATGATGAAGTTGATGAGGAACAATACTCCAAGATGGTCAGGGACCGGCAGGATGATGACTGGATCATTGATGATGGTGCGTAAGATTTATCTAGATACAAAAATAGATAACTAAATACAAAAAATAAATGTGAAAAGCAGCTAATCTGAGGCACAGGTTTGGGCTGAGTGTGTTCAAACATATTTTTTTGTATTATTTAAAACAAGCAAACAAAAGTAGTGAAAGCATGCTATTGTTATTGTAACTGCAGCAAGATTTATGCAAACCTTCCTGCAAAATGCCAATACTTCTGTGCATTCTCACAAATTATTTTTAATAGACAAGTAAAAGATGAGTCACTACACACAGACTTTAGGCCTATGGTCTGAGCTAATCATTCAAGATCAAGGATTTTGAAGTTATATTACTGACTGGAAAGGTTTAAATGCTAATTAGCAAGCGACTCAGTTCTGCTAAGCAGTTTTATGTACTTACAATGCTTGATTTAAAAAAAAAAACACCTTTATAATTTACCTGTTTTGACTATGAAAAGATGCACTAAGATTAGCCAACCCAGTTCTAATGGCTTTTGGATTTGAGTAAGTACCTTAATATGTAATAAATTAAAAAAAAAAAAAGCAGAAGTGTTATTTAATAATTGAAATTAAATGTATAGTTTTATCATTACAAATTCATAAAGTGTCACTTAGGATTAACAGTTATGACCTATTTTTGTACAGATGGCATAGGTTATGTAGAAGATGGAAGGGAGATATTTGATGAAGATCTAGAAGATGATGCTCTTCTTCCTAGCAAGAAAGGTAAACAAACGTAACCTTTTTGTCAAGTTTTCCCAACTGCTCATAAAGCTAGTTAAGAAATCTTCTAAAGCCAAATGTCAGCTTGTATTGGTGTCACTGCTGTTTAAATGCACTGTGGTTCCTTAAATGATCCTAGGAGGCTGGTATGGGCTACAGAGCCTCTGTTTATTGCTGTGAGATGGAGATAATCAAGCTTGGTTATCAGAACGTTAGCATGAACTACTGCCAGTCAAATAATTCATCCTTAAAGTACTCCAGTGAAGTCTGCTCTTGAATGACAAGAAGCTCAGATGGGGGGCATTTATTCTTCCAGGATAAAATATTCTAGAATAAGATAGCTTTCTTGGGAGATCACATAGTCCATAAAGTGCAAGTTGCTTTAGTAAATGTTGAGGCTGATTATTTTTCTCCTTAAGTATGGACTCTAGAGTCCAAGTATATTTTTAACAATGGGGCATTTTACTGTCCAACACTTTTACCCAGAAAACCATGGAAAAAGCTACACTTGAATAACATTCTATTGTGAATGTTCTTCAGAATAGAAAAGTCTCAAGTTCGTTATACAATCAGTGCCATGCAAATAGATGCATCGGTGGTTGTAGTCCATTTGTCTCAGCAGTGGATTATTTATGATAATAGAAATATAAAACAGCATTTAGTGAGGTAACACTAAGTCATGCTCCATAAACACTTAAAAAGATGTTGTCTTACTCTGACTGGACCACCGATAGGAATGAAAAGCAGTTAGTTGCTGACCGCTATGAAAGTCACATATAGGATATCACGTATGGTGGTAATTTCATTGTTGTTTACTTTTGAACTATGAAATGAGATCCAAGAAAAGATAACACTTTTTAGTCAACACTAACCTTAGATTTTAGCCACTGGCAAAAGATGAAAGATGTGTCCCAGTGCAAATTCCTGGACTCTTACCTGAAGTTTTGAGAAACTGCTAACTTATCTTTTGCCCTACTAGGAAAAGGTGACAAAACAAATGACAAAAAGAATGTGAAGAAATCTGTGGTATCAAAGCCAAACACTATCAAGTCTATGTTTATAGCCAGCGCGGGGAAGAAAAACACAGATGTAAGTTTCATATGAAGATGTTGGAACTGGAACTAGTTTGTTTTAACACTGTGTAACTTAGTGACTTATTTTGGCCCTGGACAGATGTAACATTTGAAGTGCTTCAAAACTGGAGCACTTCAGCTGTGGACAGATGTATAGGCCTGCCCCCGCTGTTTTGGGACTAAGAGACTGGAGGCAGAGAGTTTCCTGCGCTCCCGCCCTGATGACAGCTGAGTGCATGGGAGAGCTCTCATTGGCTATCTGCCTCACTTCTCCCTCTGGGAGGGGGAGAACAAACACTGTGGGATGCCGAAGGCAAGAGCAACCTCCTTTTGTACTCCATAGGTTGGGCATGCATAATAGGAAGCACTTTGTGTTCTCTAGGTTTTTGAAGCACTGGCCATTTTTGGGGTGCTTCACATGAGGTGTACATCTTTCCATTCACCCTTTCCAAACACTTGGTGTTTGCAATGCTGTAAAGGTTATGTCTGTCCACGGCCTCTGAGTGGTGCATGAGCTTTTATTTCCTACAGTCAGTTAGTGACCACACTAGACTTAAACAGTCCCCATCGGGTGGGCGTGGTGCTTAGCACTTTTGGAAAATATGGGTCCTGGTATAAAGCAGCTCATTATCCTTATAGTGACAGCTTCTTGGTTTGGCAAACAAATGCATTTAAAAATTCTAGATGGCTAACTGCTATTTAATATTCTACAGAAAGCTGTAGACCTGTCCAAGGATGATTTGCTTGGGGATATCTTGCAAGATTTAAATGCTGAGGTAAGTGCATAAATTGTTAAAATGTGTAATATACTTACCAGTATCACCCATGATAATGGTCTATTGATTTGTCACGTTAAAGAGATTTTTTTTTTTCTGCTTAAAATTAGACCATCTTGACTTTCATCACTTTGTTATTCTCCATTCTTGGCCACAACAACCTCTGTCCTGATGAAGTCATTTTTAAGTGTGTAAAATGTCAGCTTGGTTAGTGATTTTTCGTTAATTGCATTGATGGTGCTTTGGCTGTGTTAATGGACTTCCTCTAAACCGCCAAGCTTAACCTTTACAACAACATCAAAGCAAACACCATCTCTTTGGGGAATATTGTAAATTGGGGCTATCAAACTCTTGTCCCCACTAGCCAGATGAGTGCAGGGCTGGTGTGCAGACTGGATTGGGCCCACAGATTGGTCTTGTGCAGGTGCCACATGCAGTGCATGCCCTGGACTGATGCAATGTGGTGTATGCAGTGTATACAGTCCAGCCCTGCAAGCTGCATGAAGTGCCACGTGCCAGTCCTGGGCACGTGCTCCATTTGAGGCAAGTCTGGGACCCAGAGAGCTCTGTGGGCTGGATCTTTGACATCCCTTTCATAAATTTTATTCATGTTTTAAAATATAATTAGCTCATTTCTGTGGCTATAGTGTAAATTTTGTATAGGAATCTGATTCCTGACTTACTACAAGTGATCTCCCCAAGTGTTAACAATATTCCAATCCCCTAAATAATTCAGGAAATGCTTTTATGCTGTAATATGCCATTGAAAGGCATGGATGAAAAAAACAATATATGTGGAGTGTAAGTGAGTAAAATACATTTGAATACAAAGTAATTTTATCTTTGTTTCATGAGATCATATATTTTATTGACTTGGAAGTCAACTTTTGAAACCTTT
This sequence comes from Alligator sinensis, assembly GCF_000455745.1. NCBI lineage: Eukaryota > Metazoa > Chordata > Crocodylia > Alligatoridae > Alligator > Alligator sinensis. The sequence continues at coordinate 302,994 of NW_005841932.1, forward strand.
GGCACTCTCTAACACTTTGGTCCTCATCCCCTATATTACATTTACTCTGTTTTTTGTCTATATGGAAGCATAAATGTGCATTTTACTGTGGCTTGTCTGTTAGTCTGTCAATGCTGACAAGCTGAAGGTCATCCTAAATAACATGTTCTTTGTGCTGGAGTATGGTGATGTAGGGTACATAGACTCTATAACTCTTCTGATAGTTGTGTTATTTCAGGAGGAAGTTGGCTGACAAAATAGTTTACACCAGTTTCAGTTATGGTTGAAAGTCATAAATTTAATTTTTGTTTTCATTTACTTTGTGTATAACTTTTAAAAAATGGTCTGTAGGAAGGGCTGAAAAAAAGCATTTTAAAAACAAATGCTTTCCACTGCCCCATGCTTTTTTCGAACAGTACTTGTCCTCATGTATCTACAGATTTTAAGTTTCTTAAAACTAAGTTTGTGAATGTGTGCATATGCTGTATTTACTCAGTTAGAAGATGAAGTTTTTCCCCCCGGATTTAACATGAGGAGGAAAAAGCCGCATCTCTTACAATCAAGTATTAGGCAGCAGGGGACAGGCAGTTGGTGTGGCTCTGAGTTGGAGCTGCAGCTGCTGCCTGCTCCATGCTGCCTCTGCACATAGTGCCACTTGTTCCCCTGCAGTCCTGCTCTCCCTCCCTGTGTCACTATTCCCCCCCTCCCTTACTCCCTCTGCCACATTCATTCTTACCTTTGCATTGGACTGGCAGGCTCCATCCTTGCTGTTGGCCCCCATACTGCCCCCCAGCGCCTGCCTTAACACATGTTCCCCTGCTGCCTCCCCACTGTCTGTCCCCCCCTACTGCTTACTTGTTCCCCTGCAGTCCTGCTCTCCCTCCCTGTGTCACTATTCCCCCCCTCCCTTACTCCCTCTGCCACATTCATTCTTACCTTTGCATTGGACTGGCAGGCTCCATCCTTGCTGTTGGCCCCCATACTGCCCCCCAGCGCCTGCCTTAACACATGTTCCCCTGCTGCCTCCCCACTGTCTGTCCCCCCCTACTGCTTGCCCCGTTA
>NW_005841932.1:304044-324597 GCF_000455745.1 Alligator sinensis
TGTAATTAAAATTGATCCCCCCCCCCCCCCCACAGCCCCTACCCCCCAGCCTTGCTGGAGGGGGCTCCCAGCTGCCAGGGCTACAGGGCCAGGGACCCAGGTCTGCAGCCCCCTGCCCCTGACAGAAGTCAGTGGCTGCTGCAGGAAAAGGAGCATGGACCCAGTTCCCCCCCTGCTGCCTGCCTGCTGAGGGTGGGAGTGAGGTCAGCTCCCAGCTGCAGTATGCAACCCTGGGAGGTGTGGGGGACCTGCACCCCTCAGATCTGTGCATGTGGTGGGGGCATGCTATGGGCTCATGCTCTGCACCCTGCTGCCCTCTCCCAGGGCCTCCACAGCGCTGCGTGTGTGACCTGGCATGGCAGCGCGCAGCTGGGATGTAGAGGAAAGCTGCTTGCCTCTGCGAGCTCCATGCTACTGTGGCGACACTTCCCCTGTGTGCGGGGGTAGCAGCAAGGGACACAACCCTGCTCTGTTGCCCGTGCATGCAGTGGAAGTGGCGCTAGGGTAGCGTGGAGCTCACAGAGGTAGGCAGCTTTCCAGCGCAGCCCTGCTGTGCGCTGCCATGCCGGGTCGTACATGCTGAGCTGCGGAGGCTCCGGGGGAGGGCAGCAGGGCAGAGAGCATGAGCCCACAGCATGCCCCCCCCCGCCTGAAACTGCCCCCACCCCATGCATAGATCTGGGGGGCATGGGTCCCCTCTGCCCCCCCCCGAAAGTGCATGCTGTGGCGGGGAGCTGGCCCCACCCCCCACTCCCGAACAAGCCACCTGCAGCCTTGTCTTGCTCCCCACTGTGGCTCTGAGGCCGCACATTGCAGTTTCGGACTCCAAGCCCCACACACTGCCCAGCTGGGCAGCAGTCCCAGCCCTGCCCAACTCCCTCCCTATGGGGGCCTCGATCCTCCCCACTTACCTGCAGGAGCTTCTGTCCCCCTGCCCGACTGCCCTGCTCCTGCTCCCTTCCAGCCCACTGCAGGCTGAGCTCTGCCAGCCTTCAAGGAGCTCGCTGCAAAACTACAAAATCCATGGGTTTCTCTGCTAAAATGAGAAATCCGTGTTTTACTCTAGTAAAAGTGAAAATCCATGGTTTACTTCATTTTTCTGTGGGAAATGGAAAACCTGAATCCCCGCTCATCACATTTCTCCCCCTCCTCCCACACTGCCTGTAGTAGTGGGGGAGACCAATTATAAGATGATCTTTAAATAATTTAGATTCAATAACCTTATTCCATAAAATTTCCCATTTTTTAATCTAATTATTGGGGTGGGGGGGTGGGGAATCGTGTAGTTGGGTAAATACAATATTCTAAGGAGTTTTAATTGAAGTCCAGCAATATGCTTGATGCTGTGCAACAGTCCCTTTCTTGAGGACTTATGGACCAAAAAATATTTAGACTTTACCCCTGGCTTTGTGTAGTACCATTACCAGCTGGCCCAATGCTCTCACAGCTTTATTGACTCCTCAAGATTGCTAAATCTCAGCTGTTGTTTTGGATAGCCACTCTTGTTATTTAAAAATACTGGTTTCTCACAACTTAAATAGCTAAAATAGAATCCTTGTGGACTTATCACTTGGTTAAAATACATTTAACAAAAGAAAAGTGGCTGAGCTGGTGTGGAAGGATATGTTTTTCGTTAGATGCATAAAACAGGTACTTGAGTGTCATTTTCTACAATACTCTGGTTCTTATGGAGTGTGCAGTTTGACCGAGAGACAGAGAAACATGGGGGCCATGTAGGGATTTTTTGTTTGCTTATTTTTCTTTCTGGCAACTTCTAGTAATGAAAGGGTTGTTTTTTTTTAATTTCTCCATCTTCTTGTCTCGACTGTTCAGGTAACTCCTCCACCAGTTGTAATGATGAAAAAGAAGATACCAGCAGGAACTTCACTGAATCCTTTCTCTGTACAATCACAAGTCCCAAAGGTAAAAGTTAGCGATCTAGTTTGAAATTTTCTCTTAGCCAGTGTCTTAATTCTTATTAGTCTTTTGAATAAGCAAGTCCCTGTTTTGTTTTTTGCTTCTCTGAGTAATTTTAATCACTGGTTTCCTTTAAATAGTATAAAGTTTGTGGTTTCCCTACTATGTACTCTTATCAAAAATATGTTTTTTCTTGTTATCTCCATACAATGCCATAAGTGCTGTAGCTTCCATCATTACTAAATAATGATGATTTCAGTAGGCTCATGTGAGAGAGCTGTACATCAAACCAGATAAGATGGAGGGATATCTAGTAAGTGAAGAAGACTTGGAAAGTGTATTTGGAGAAAAAACCTTGGCAGATGAGACACATTGATATAGCAAGCAGCAAGAAAAAGCCTGAAGCTCACGTGGAATAAAGAGATAAGATGTCAGAATGGAAAGAGGGGGGGAGTAGGAGAATATATGGTAGTTGGGGTGGGGGTTGTTGTGGAACTTTTTGAGGTGGGGAGCCAATGGAAAATTCAGATTCGAATTGAAAAATAATCTTGCACCAATTTTAATCTTTGAAATTTAATTTATTACAGCTAAGAGGTTAATAGGGGTAAAACTTGGATGACTGGATAACAAGAGAGGATGCAAGTCAGCCACTAACAGACATTGGTTAGGAAGAAACTTTATCTCCAGACAGGCTGTTTCATACTTGTTCAGGGTGGTGTTTTCCTATGAAGGACTTTGTGCTGACTGCTGTTGTAAAGGATACTGTATATAAATCTTCTTGGCTGGTATGCCATAAATTAACCCTGCACCCACCCCAAGTGACACTCCAGTCCCCTTTCTCTACCTGATCTGCTGCTTTGCTTTCTGTTCTCTGCCCTCTGCTCCCTACCCAATCCGCTGCTCAGCTGTCTGCTCCCTGGCATATCTGCTGCTTTGCTGCCAGTACCCCTTCCTGATCTGCCACGTGCCCCACAGAGAGGCTAGCCATGTCATTCAGGCATGTATGCCACAGTTTGGCCACTCTTGCTGTAGGTGATCTGATCTGGGATAACAGTAGTCCTAGGCTGAGTAATGGGAGGCTGTAGAGCCTGTCTGTAAGTAAAGTCAGAACCAGAAACTCAGCTTTGGAACACAAGTGGAAGCAGGGGGAGAGAACAATTTCTGTCTCAGTAGTCAGATACTGAAGCATGCATATAGAGAGAAGTGGATGTAGCCAAACTAGAAGTTCATCATTTACACTGGAGAATGTAATTCAACAGTTTACATCTGTTAGCAGGCAGAGGCTGAACAGAAGAATGTATGCCTGCATATGGTTATAGTTAGGGGCCTACTGAAATCATGGTGTAAGTAGGCTGTGTGGCATGTATTTAATCTTGCAGGTCCCCCCACAAACATCATTCCCCATTTCCCTGTTGCTGATTGGCTGAGGGGCCCCAGAGGTCCTGCTGTTTGTTGCTGACCAGCTGGGAGGCAAAAATGGCACCATATTTTAGAGGTGCACTGATACATTGTTCCAATATTGGATCAGCACTGATTATAAAGGAAATGGAAATCGGCCTGATGTGGTTCATAATTTGACAGATAAATGCCTGTGTATGCGCACAGCCACAGTGCAGCATGTAGGCAGTGAGGAGCACATAGCCCAGCAGCTTGGAGAGCTGCGTCCAGCTGGTAGGTCTGGAGTGGTGGAAGTGGAGTGGAGAGGGAAAGGGCGTGGAGGCGGGGACAGATCAAGGCCCCTGCAGTGCGGGAGGTAGTGGGGCTGGGGCAAGGCGCTACCCAGGTGTGGCGGGGTGCGGGACAGAGCTGCAGCTTGTCTGGGGTACATGGGGGGAGGCTGGGCTCCACAGCTCCAGCATCAGCTCCATGCTGGCAGTGACTGCGCATGCACCTCGGGGCTGGCTTCGCTGCCCTGCTGTCTGCCCCTAGGTGCCTGTGCAGTCGCTGCCAGCATGGAGCTGATGCTGTAGCTGTGAAGCCTGGTGCAGCTCTTTGCGGCCTGCCCGCTGCTTGCTGCAGCTGCCCAGAGTCCAGGCTGGCCACAAACAGCTGCGCCAGGCTCTGCAACCCAGTCACCAGCTCCGTGCCAGGAGCGGGGAGAGATCAGGGCTGTGCTGCCTCAGGCCCCTCCCCCCTGCCTGCTCTGACTCGTGGGTACAGGCATCGGTACAGAGCTGATGCCAGGGCTCTGGAGCCTGGCGCACCTGTTTGCAGCATCCCGGCTGCAGCTGGCCCCGGCTCTGGCATCTGGAACACTGCAAGCGCTGCTGGGAGCAGCCTGGGCTCCAGCTGCTACCCAGAGCCGGGGTAGCTGCTGACGGCCACAGAGCCTGGGCTGTGGGGCAGAGGCTTTCGCTGGGGGGGCAGGGGCAGCAGGGCTGAGGGGCAGGGGCTTTGAGTGGGGGGCACAGGGCACCAGGGCTGGGGGGCAAGGGGCACAAGCAGGGCATCCTGCCACATATCCCCTGCCCTCATTTTGTTTTTCTGGCATGCCGGTACTCCAGCACCTTTCAGGGTAGGCATTACTCCGGCACCCTTTCAGGGTGGTGTTTTTTGTTACTTCGGCCAAAAAACGTTGCCTATCCCTGGATTAGAGGGTATACAGTCCCTGAAAAGGACTGTGAGAGGGACCAGGGGTCTGAGGGCCCAGAAAAAGAGGGTGGAGAGACTCAGAGGGTCTGAGAGTCCTGACAGGGGCTAAGAGGAACTAACATCACAGAGAGTGAACACCTGTGAGGCTTGGGGCGGGGGGGAGGGAAGGAATGGAGACATGCAATTTGCCCTTAAGGCTATAGGTGCCCTGTAGCGGCACAGCCAGGCCGAGAGAGCATATTTAACGTAAGGGCTGGATTGAAACTAGTGGGGTCTGGGAGAGACCCATGGAGTTGATTTAGACTCAGGCTCTCTCTAAGGCCTGTGGGCAGCCTCCCTTACTGAATCTTAGTAACAACATGGAGTGGTGCTGAGTGATTAAGGATGGGCCACATTAGAGACAGAGCCAGGCAGGAGCCACACAGCCATTAGGGGGCATCTCAGCTACCCCTGTGGCTTGAACCTACCACACAAGTGCAGCCAACCCCTGGCATGGGTGCCAGAGTGGGGCATGCGAAGGCATTTTGCTTGGTGTGCAAGCCTTGAGGGAGATGGCAGGGAAGAGGCCAGGGCTGTGCTGCCATAACAAAGATTGGGCCCCTTGCAGGGCCCCTGCTTTCTGCCCCTGGGATGCCAACATCTTACAAGTTGAGGTTGCAGGTGTTTTTGGCACTGTTCAAAAACATTGCCAACCCCTGATCCAGACTTGGCAAAGAACAGATAAGGTAGCTCTGCTGAAGGGATAATAATGGGGTGGATGAAAAGTTAAAAAAAAAAGTTGAAGAGCAGGTTGAAGGGTTGAGTCACCAAGTAGGGGAAGGACTTAGTATGTACCGACGTCTGCTTAAGCAGTGGATGAGAGTTGCATTTGCTGCATCAGAAGTAGGGTTCTAGTTGTAGTCACATGGAAGTAACACCATGTGAAGCAGAGGTTATTTTGTTTTTGTGGGTTTTTTTTCTTTCAAAGCCACTTTCTAAAAAGCTGCATGTGTACAAATGTTTTTATAACTTAACCAAATATAACTGGATTTTCACGTGAACAGAAAAAGCACCTCTGTGGCCTCAAGGGCTACCAAATTTCATGTCTCTTCTACAAAGCCCAAGGATGTTGGAATTCTTGAAATGGTTGAAAATGAATTTTAATGCTGGAGCGATTCTGTTTTTTCTCATTGCTCTTGGAAATGTGTGATTTTGTTGAAACCTAACAAGTCACCTTGAGGTAAAGAGCTTGGAGAAAGTTTAAAGTTTGACAGACTTAAAAACAGCTGAAGCATTGATTTTAAATTGGGACTTGTTGACTGAGGAATTCACTCTCTTGTTAATAAACTGGGTTCTAAAATTGGACCTTTCAAGAAAAAAAAGTCCCAGCCTTGAATATTGGAGAAGAAACCCAGAAAGTCTCAAGCAGTGACTGATGCGGTGTCATGTGTCTGGAGAGAACCTGAAATTTTAACTCTGTCTTGTTCGTTTCAGTCAGGGTCCCATGGGCTCTGCAGTAAGTACTGTGGCTACATAAATTGAATTCTTGCCAAGACACAGTGGAATTTACCATTCAGCTACAGCCAAGCACATATCTTAACAGTCTTGCGATGCTACTGTGTGTTTTGCAAATTACATTACAAACTGGAGCGGGTAGTCATTCCCTGTACTATCCTATGGCGGCATCCAGCAATCATCCTTACTACAAATTGGGAGTGGGGTTTTCTAACCTTGGGCTACCTTAGAAGCTAAAAGGAAAGCTTATACTCTGGACCAGCACAAACGTGGAGAATAAATTCTGAGGTCAAACTCTTTATTCCAAAGTGGAGGACCAGGGATTGGAGCTCCAAAGTGGAGGGCAAGGGATTGGAGCTGGTCTATGTGGAGAATGGTGACTGACACTAATCAGTTAACATTATCTTTTTTTTCCCTCCTTTTGCTTTTTGTGTGGGAATAAGAATGAGAACTTTGTGGCAGAAGAATAAATTCCATCATGGAATTTAGAGAAATTCTGGTATCAGTGTGCTACAGAGTATATGGAGACCCTAAGTACAGGCATGTTTGCCATGTTTATGTATGTATACTTAAAATATTTTTTTCAGGTAATGGCCCCTGTTATGCGAAAAGCTCCCACTCCAGTCAGAAAAGAAGCTGTTTCTCTAATAACATCCTGCCCTAAACAAGTCAATTTTGCAGCAAAGTCTGTTGCAAACAGTAAAAAGAATGGTACTGCTGACTATACAGTAAAAGCTGAAGAAAAGGCTCTTGAAGGAAGGCTCTTGAAGGTGAAAGAAGAGAAAGCTGTTGAAGGTATTTTTAAAACTGTGGACAGTAAGGTGGTAGTTTTTAGAGTGCTCGTTATGATTAAGGTTAAATATAAAAATAGCTTAAATATTGTGTATTGATGTTCCATAGTAATTCTGTTTATAGTATATATGTACTAATAGCTATGTAGCTTACAAGTGATTCAAACCCTTTGTGCATTACTTACAGAAGAGGATCAGGGCATGATGGACTTTGATGATGGAGATTTTGATGAACCTATGGAAGCTGGGGAAATGGACACTGCACCTGAGACTGTCAGGGCCCTGAAGAAAGATCAGGAAGTAGAAAAAAAAAAGACACAGCAAGGGAATTCTGTGAAGGAAGAACCTGTTGGGTAAAGATTCTGGGGTTGTTGAAGATCGGTTAGCTGAATGAATTACTTTCCAGGGACCTTGTATTTGGACTTCATATTTAACTTTTGTTATTGGACTGTTTGTGTAACACGTTTTTCAAGGCACTGCCCAGTAGAGACTAGCAGTGGATAGGTAGCAAATTGACTGGCTGCTGCTTAAGAAAAAAAAAAGAGTCGTTTAGTATTTACCTGGAAGAATATGACCTTTGGAGTGTGTATTACATTTGGTTAAGTCCTTACTCTGTATTTCATTGAGAACAACGTGCTCTTTAGTGAGAAATTAAGAATTGCTAAAGATAGCTATAATTATAGAATGCTTTATAATTACTTAAAGCTAGTAAAAACTAGCTTCCTATAGCAAATTTGTATTTTTAGCCTAAAAAGATGACTAAAATAATAGTTTTCAAGTCCTTTTTCTTCGACAAGAACACTCTTGAGGCAAAACATGTTTTATGGCTGCAAACTATGAGAAATCCAAAGAATTACATGGTTTTAAATACTTGTTGCACCCAAAAGTGTGCAAGTGGCTTCTTAGTAACAGATAGGGACCTACCGAATTCATGGTGGAAGTGGGCTGTGCAGCAGCTCCTTTAATCTTGCAGGTTCTCCTGTGTGCCCCCCCGCCGATTGGCACAGGGGCGCTGCAACACGGAGGTGAAAACCGAGGTTTTAAGCATGGCACTATTTTGCCTCCTGGCTGGTCAGCAGCAGGTAGCAGGGCCACTGGGGCCCCTCAGCTAATCAGCAATTGGAGGGTGCGGGGAGGGAGGGTTAGGGGGTCATGCAGGGGAACCTGCAAGATTAAAGGAGCTACAACACGGCCTACTTCTGCCATGAATTCGGTAGGTCCCTAGTAATAGGTGAAGTCTTTGCTTTATCTCAAATAGCTTGTACTTGAAGGTACTTTCCTAGTCTGATGGGACTTCTCATTGTCTAAAGGTAGCATGACTAGGGTCTGAGTACCTAAACCACTTTTAAAAGAGGTATGCTAAATATTTATTCATTCCTTTTTTTTTTTTTTTTTTTTTTTTTTGTCTATTTGTTTTTAAACTTGCATGTACTTCTTGGAAGTTGGCTAGGGTGCTAAATATCTTGAGCCATATCTTCTTACAAAAGTGGCAGCTATAGCAAATACTCAACCTTACTCATAATTGTTTCTTTTAAAACTTGCAGACATTCTTCTCTCCCACATATTTCTTGTTGTGACAGAATGGGTGAGGAAGAAGTTGATTTAGTGGCTTCAGAAGTCCAGGTGGATCCAAATGTCTTCCCACTAGTGAATGGGGAAGATGGTGATCAAGTCTTCAGGTTTTATTGGCTGGATGCTTATGAAGATCAGTATAATCAACCAGGTATCAACATGTTTAAAAATAGGCATATTTTTAACCAGCTATCAAGGTGTTTAAAAATAGGCTGATTTTTTAGTCTCAGCTTATTCTAACTACAGGGATGTGGATTTTTGAAGGAGCCCTAGATAAGCCAGGCTCCTTACATGGTCTGCTGAATTGCCTACTCCCTCAAGGTTTCTCTTTACATGACACAGGGTTACTTCTCTCTCTGTCTTCTTATTGCTTGAGAAAAGGAAAGTCTTGTATAATATGTATAGTCTGGTTTATTGTTGAGGTGAGCACAGGAACTGTCTATAGTAGGAATGAATTAATGTTAACTTTATTTTGACTTAATGATACAATAAGTAAATTCATGGGCTTCTTGCCTTTAACATCCTGTTAGATAATTAATTTTGTCTCTCTATGTCTTGATCGAAATAGCTTTCTATTATAAGTAGCGCATGTGCTGTGTTGGGGAGAACTAGGTCTACATATGCAATAAAAGATGTCAAGTCTGTGCCTAGATGTTCATACAGTGCTGCAAGACACCTCGGCCTTATCTCACTAGGTTCATAACTCTCATTCCCTTGATCTCATCATACTTAATCGCAAAACTAGAGGTAGAAGAAAAATACCTTTTGAGAAGTTTGGAGCTGATGTGGAAGATGTGAAATCTAGTTCATATCGGTGTTATACCTTTTTTTTTTAACTTGTGGAGCAATGGGTTAAATGAGTCCTGTTTCTCCATGCACCTCCCTGCTTCCCCATATGCTGAGTATGCTTTATGATGAGAGTAGGTAATGATCACTGAAATCTTGGCAAAATCAATGGCTCTAATATAAAATAGCTACTTTTAAAGACCCTGCTATTGTTCTTTACTTCTATCTTGGCTTTTAAGTCGGTAGTTGCTGAATGGAATGTAATTATGAAAGGATTTCTATTCCTTGCATATGAGAAGAGAGCCTGTCTTCATTATGACTTTTCAAGGTTGAATAATAAAGACTGCACCTGGTTTCAATTAGCAGTGTAGGGAGAAAAATTTGATATTACTCTTTGTTTAACATTCTCACAATCTTTGTTTATGCCTCATTTGCCATAATGTCAAATGCATTGCTTGAAGTCTAAGTACTAGCTTGACTATAAGAGACTATTTCAAATTTTAAATTTAAATGATTTTAGAGACTTTTTTGCTTCATGATTTCCTTTAACTATTTTTGGGAAGGAATTGGAGAATAATACTCTTGCTGGAAAAAAAACAAACCCCTGAAGAAATAATCACCTGACTTGTCAGGCCTTGTGGCCCCCTCTCTCTCTAGCAAGTGACTTGGCCATTCCATGACTTCCAGTCCATCCATGTGGTGACATCTTCTTGCCTGTCATTGACTTACCTCTCACTGCCCCTGTTCTTTCTTGATATGAGAGTTGAGTCGTCCTTGCCCCCTTTTCTTCTTTGCTCCTGCATTTGGAAACATTTTTGGTGGAAATTCTTTGACCGGGCTGACTTCATTACTAATTTATAGTCTCCTTCTTTAATTCTTTCATCCTCCTAGCTAAACAGTACTTCAGCTAATTGATGCACAATTTTTTTCCACCTGGATCTGGTTTTTAGCCTCCCCTTGCTTCTCTTTCTCTCTGCAGGATCTTGCCAGCACCTTGGAGAATTGCAGTATCCAATGTGATGTTACTTCCTCCAGTGCCACGTCCTCCCTTGTTACGATGCAGAAGTTACTTCTGCATATTTTCTCTAATCATCCCCCCTCCCACAGTGATTTTATCCTGTTTCCTAATCTCTTCCTTTGTACATCTTTTTACAAAACGAGCATGCCCAAGTTTTTAAGGTGTTTGTATCTGTGGTTTTTTATTATTATTATTTCGCCTTCTCTCCCTTTTATTTCTAAGATCATTGAATATATAGTTTATAATCCATGTGAAGATACAACTGTCAAAGTTTCTTAAAGATTTCTCTTTAGAAAAATGTTGGAACCAATACTCCATCCTCATCCTCCTTGACCTGTCAGATGATTTTCTTGATGGTGCCCATGTTCTTGACGTACTGTCCTCCCTCTAGCTTTTTATGAAGGTCCCACCGGGTTCTTTGGTGCTCCCTCTCTCCTTCTTCCAAATGTTTGTGCATTTTTAACTGCAGAAACTAATAAAGCTACCATCTCTTTGCAGGTGATGCCCAGATCTACTTTGTTACTCCGAAACCTGTCTACTTGAATTAAAATTTCAGCCTATATATGTTTGAGGTTACATGAAACTCAGCACAGTTAATTCTCTTGTCTTTACATTATGTCCCTTCTTTCTAACTGTGCACCAAACTACCATCTTCTCAATAACTAAGGGCTCCAACCATGATGCCGTTTTTAATTTGGACCTCTCCCTAGAGCCTTGTATGTAGGTTATGTCTAAATCTCGGAGACAGCCTTTCTTATCTATCTACACGACTAAAATACAGTATTTCTCATATCAGTTCAAACTATTGGTGCCAGAATAATTCTCCCCTAGTTACTTTGACCATGCCATCTGTCTTTGTTCTTCTCTCTGTTACTTATTTGTTTCTAAGGCTGCTTGTGATCATCCTCAATTTATCTATCACCTCTCTCATTAACTGTTGAGATGTTGACTCTTGCCTCTGGTTACCCATAGTGTGAGAGTCCCCATTACACACCTATTAAATAACACCTATAAGCATCTCTCTTTATCCTGTGCTGCCCTTCACTTTGGGAAAAGTTCTTTCAAACATTATTAAAGCCACCTCATTACTTTACTTCACATTCTTCTTCAAAATTCTTCTTTTTTGTGAGGCTGTGTATCATGTTGACTAGTATTGTCTCCTGCTTCCATCTGTCGCTATCCACCTAGTTCATAAAGATGTAGTGCAGATCGCAGAACACTGAGTTGTCAACCTGCAGCTCCACTCAATATGTGGACTGCAATACTCTCTGTTAGCTTTGGTTTCCTCATGGTTAAGCACTAGAACCCCATGTAAAACATGTTACAGTAACTTAATTCAAAGGTGACAGAGAGATGTATATTTGTAGCAAGGTCCACAGTGGAGATTAGGTTTTATGCGTTTTGCCAGCTGCAGGTGGACCAAAAAACTGCACCAATTACATTTGCTTCTCAGGCATCCAAGACACTCCAGAACTTAATTGTATGAACAGGTAGTCACTTATATTAGAGATAGTAGTCACAGTCTATATATAATGGGTCCAGGTTCCAGGTTCCCCCAACGTTTGCTCCATCTTATTTGGTATGCAGTCTCCAAACTAACCATCTTGGTGTGTGTGTGTATATATGTGGAACAAGAAAAATAGCACCTTAAAAGTGAGTGCTTTGGGAGAAGAGTTTCCCTTCTGAGGAAACCTTACATTGCATTTCAGTTGACTTGATCTTTTTTTTTTGTTCATTTGAGAGAGATGGATTTTATGTGAATTATTGCCACAAAACTTAATAAATTAGGTTCTCAACATTTTAATGTGTAAATAGGAAGAGGCAGCAGCAGGTTATAAAAGTGTTTTCAGTAACTTAAATATCAAAGAGTCTTTAATCCTGGAGTGCTAAGTGTGAACCATAACTTGGCATGGTCTGCTGAAAACAGAAAAAGTAAGTTAAATGGCTCAGCCCTTTTATGAAGGGACGAAATTCAGACAAATTCCAGCATCTTCTGCCTTTTACTGACCCCATTTTTTAGCTTGGAAGTTCTTGGAGTAATTTAGCTAAGTGAAAGTGTAAGGTGGGATTTCTGAAGTTATACCTTTCTTTTGCAAGAGTGTTTTCCTAGCTGGGCTGTTCCCAAGGGTGCTTTAAACCTGGAAACGTATAAGGATCTCCTTCTGTGGCTACTTCCAAGCATGTTGGGAGCCAAGTATTGAGAGCAGTTGTACTAAAAAAATAGTACTAAGCAATAAACACTTACAGTGTTGTTTGTCTATTGTGATGAAACATACTGTACTTGGATCTTTGCTGATGGTCTGATAGCTTCTAAAACACTGAGGTCCAGACTATGGCTAGGACTATTCTACAGATGCCTAGAGGGCCATGAGTGGCTCAGAAGGAGGCTCCAAACATTAGTATGTTTCTGGATTTGGAACTTGCAGGTTGGGTGTGAGGCTAATGTCTTCTCAGCAACAGCCTAGCTGGGATATACTGCTTTGGTGTAGCCACATCCCGAAGAAGCAGTTTGTGCCACCTTTGTATGTGACATATCTTGCTGATTGGTTGCTATGGTGATGGAAGTGGTAGTTGAAGAACCATATTAATATTAGGACTATAAAGCAATTGCTTAGACCAGTGGCTGGCAACTTCTATAAGCCATGGGCCGGAGCAACCTGGAGGCAGTCCAGCATGGGTCCAGGTGGCTTTGACAGTGCGTTGGTAGTGATGGTGGTGTTCCTGTGCCCATTCTGGGGCGAGACACTGCTGTTGCTTCTCCCTCTTTCCAGCTGATAGGGTACTGAGCTGGGGCTGGGCCTGGGGCCAGGCAGCTGGGAGGTGTGTCTGTATTGCAGCCGCTTTTTCCTATGTACCAGATCCAGGGGCTGCATCAGCCCATCGGGTGCATGCTGCCAACTTGTGGTTTCAATATTTGAGAACATTTGACAGCTCCATTTGCTGACAGTCAATTAAGGGCCGTAATTCTGATCCCTTCTGTCAGAGTGTGTGCGCGTGATGGTGTTGCAGCGTTTCTGTTAGTAAGTAGCTTCATTTTAAGCATTATAGATCCTGTAATATTTTCTTTTCTTCTTCCTTAGGTGTAGTATTTCTGTTTGGTAAGGTTTGGATTGAATCAGCTAAGGCCTATGTCAGCTGTTGTGTGACAGTTAAAAACATTGAGAGAACTGTTTATCTATTGCCACGAAAGATGGTAAGTATGTCTTCAAATGTAAATAAATACCTTTTCTTTTGTAATGCTAAGGGTGGCTTATATATTTTGGTGCAATATTTGTGGAAAGGTGTTGAAGCAGTATGCTTCTTGACTTGGTTAAATGCTAAAAAGTTATTGTGCTGATTGTTGTATGCATTGGTATTTGTTGTGTTGGTATTTTTATGCTAATGAACTATGGTTACAAGAAGTGCAGGGCTTTTATCAGCTGAAACTAATGGTAACAGTTATCTTGAATGATTGTGGAGAACTTCAGTGGTTTCCATATTAAAGTTCTGAGTACTCTGCTTTAAGTGGTATATAGTAAGTTGGACATTTTTGGGCTTCTCATATTCTTCTGGTTCTGTAGCATTTGTTGGATAAGAGTTTTGTTTGTGTATATTAACTTGTCATTAACTTGCTGGATTTTGTGAACTAATTGTCATGACTCTTGTTGCAGTCTATTAACACTTGATGTAACTTTTTGTTTAAAGGAAATGAACCTATCTTCTGGTCAAGAGAAAGAGAATCCTGTAACAATAATGAGTGTCTACAAAGAGTTTAATGACCAGATTTCCGTAAAATACAAAATAATGAAGTTCAAGTCCAAGGTTTGTCTACTTAAACATACTACATGACTGTTAGTAAAATTTCAGTCATAGGACATTTGGCTGTTGTCTAAATTTTGACCAGTAGAACTACAATAATAAAAGCTTGCCTTCTAGTTTGTTTGAAACTCAGACTGCTAATGAGCAGGGATCTGGGTTTTCTGTTCACTGCAGAATAATGCAGATTTTCTCCTTTCATGGCGAAAAATGCAGGAAATGGCAGGTTCTAGCCTGCAAGGAGCTGCTTGGGGCTGTGGGGGGAGTGGGAGGAGGGCAATCTCAGGCAGGAGGTGCCATGTGCATGTGTGAACATGCATGGAGAGCAGCTCCCTCCCAGTAGGTCGGGGGGGCACCGGGGTAGATTAAGGCCCTCACAGTGTGGGAGGGAGTGGGGCAGGGATGGAGCTGTGGGTGCTGCCCAGCCAGGCTGTGCATGGGGCCTGGGGCTAGGGTGGGAATGTGGAGCCTGGCTGGGGGAGCAGGATGGAGCCATGGGTATCTTGTCCGGGGGGGCAGCAGCAGGGACTGGCTCCTTACTGCTGCGTGCACTCTCAGGATGCATGGGGGGGGCCATGTCCTCCATATTTGTGCGTATAGCAGGGGCAGATGCGAATTGCCCACTGAGGGACCCTGGCTCCCCGCTGTGCTGCCCTCCCCCTGGGGACCTCTGGCCCAACGGGCAGGACCCAGCACTGGAGAGCAGAGTGGGGCGGACAGGCTTGGTACTACCGCCAGGAGCCCCACTCGCTGTGCTGCCATGGCAAGGTGTCCCTTGCCCACCTGGTGGGAGCAGGGGGTACAGTTCTGCGCCACAGATTTTTGGGGTTTTAATCAGAGAATTTGTGATTTTTAAACAGAAAACCATAATCCCTGTAATGAGACAAGATCAGGCCTCAAGGAACAATTCAGTTTCACTTGTAGTTGGTTTTAAATTTTAGAGCAGCCAAGTCAACATGTTAAATTATTATTATGATGATGATGATGATGTAGATGGTTTCTAAATGTGTTCCTGTAGTTCTGTTGTTTATAATCAGTTTATTTTTTAACAATGCTGTTGCTGAAAACAGTTAGAAGAGGACATAATTAAATCATAATATTAATGTGTTTTGAACGAGTATAGTATGTGAAATTCTTCCTGAAAAAAAAAATGGTTTGCTTTTTTTGCTATACGTTGACAAAGCTGTAGTGTTTGTTCGTAGCCATTCACTACTAGTGAATCTCCCCTGCTTGGCTTTCTCAAGTATATTCTGCTGTTTCACTCTTTGAGGTGATAATGATTTAATGGAGGTTAAGTACATTAATCAGGATATGATTATCCAAGGGAACAGTGGGTAGACTGATTTGGCCAGAATAATACTTTGTGCTATTAGTACTTAGTATTATTCTCACATGCTTGTTTTTTTTAGTTGTTTATATGGTTAAAATGAAATGGAAAATCAGCCTGGACCTTTGTCAGGTCTTGAGAAGTAGCAGCGTAGGATTCAAAAATATTTTTGTGGCTCAGTTCTGGGCTAAATCCTGATTACAACAGGAAATGCTTTCTTTTATAATCTCTTTTTATTCTTTGTTCTGTAGAATACATTGCATTAAAACTTTGTATTAAATCTCAATAAAATCAATGCTAACTGTCCAAATAAAATTATTTGAAGGCCAAAACAGTTTGTAATTGACTACTTTTGAAGTCTTTGTAGTTGTTAGACAACACGTCTCTTATTTCTGAAAAGTATTATATAAGGACCTATTATATAAGATCAAAAACTACTATTAAAATGAAGGCTTTCAAGTGAAAATATGGTAGTGACAAGAATCATAGAACTAGATATATTCCATGGCCTCATGATTTCATATGGACAAGAAGAGAAGCCAATTTAAAGGGAGTGCATGCATTTAGGCTGTGCCACTTTGTAGAATTGACCTAGGAAACTTTTTTTTAAAGAAGATTGAAAGCACAATGGATTTATGACTTAACTAATTTTGTTTTTGAAGTAATTTCAAAGTTGCAATACTTGTGTAATACTCTTAGAGAGCAGTAGGTAATAAATGATGAATTGGTTTTGTTAGTGTGTACCTGCTTGTGTATTATTAAAAACATGCTGGCATGGGAAGTTCCTATTCTCCCATCTTTTGCTGGAGGAGCAGGGAAAACTTCTAGAGATGCTAATTAGGTACATCTATTTTGAAGTGCTGTAAGTTGTGATGATGTGTACCATTTTGCATGTTCTGCTGCTTAGTGTAGTGATTTTGTTTGTGGCCATGATAAAGACATTTATTTTCTTCCTCATGACCTTGCCAATGTCAAACTTGTCACTGTGAATGGATTTTGTATAAGTTACAGCTTTTCCTTTTGCACCTGGTACTAATTATATCCTCAATGAGCTACACTACTGCCAATTTGGGTAGGTTTTCATGAATTAATTTGAAGGCAGTGTTACTCCATTTTGAAACTTAGAAGCTAATCATTTCTGCTCTGTCTACTCTCAGGAGGACCACTTGAAGGGCAGATTATGCCGCAGTAAAAAGTTAAATTCACCATAGTTATGTGACCAGAAGCTCTCATAATTGAGCTGAGCCTGACAAAGTAATGCTGATGAATCACTGCAGCACACTTATTCAGCTGACATTCACAAGAATTTGTTTTAAGCCTGGGCTTAAAAAATAGGTCCAATTGCACTTGCCAAAAGTGACTTTTTATAATCCTTGTTGCATAATGGTCAGTGGACCATTCCACTTCCTGTTGTAGCTGAGGGACAATAGCATAAATCTCCCATGACTACTAGTTTCCAGGATGTGCTATATTCCCTGTGAATATATGATGCACTTAACCTCCTCCCCCCCGCCAATACTTAATTTAAAAATGACCTGCGTCTTACATTAGAGTTTAAAAAAACCAAAACAGAGTAAAGAGTTCTTATGCTCTTTAGTGGCTTTATATTTTGTAAATGTTTCCTTTCCTTTGTCTTAACTTGAAAAGAGACATATTTGGATTGGTCTTAAAATCAGGGATAGCTTATATTTAAATGAATACAGTATGAGCATTAAGTGTGGGTGCTCTTGTACCTTTCCTATTCCCCCTCAGCCTTTGCCATTGATTCCAGACTTGCTTGTTCATTTCTCTGCAAAATGCTTTGATGCTTTCTTCCAGATCCCCTTTCCCTATATATTGTAATTCCTAACAAACTATTTTGTCAAACTAGTTTGTCCACTCTTAGTCCACTGAAATGGAAGTGGTTATGGCAGTTCAATAAGCAATTATCTGACAGCTCATAAAAGATTAACTGTTTTCAAAATCTCATCCTTTCAGTTTAGTTAAAAAGAATTAATGGCTCCCAAGCCATCTAACTGCATGCTTAGTTGTTCTGGAACAGCATATTTCTGTTGCTGCTAATCTTGAACTTGTTCAATTTCCTCCAGTTATTTGGTATGCCCATTTCACAAATCTTACCCTTATTAGATTAGAGGTATTTATATGTAGAGACCAGCAAGATGGGAGGGCTCTTAAGACTTGGCAGTGGGCATGGGGATGTGTTGTGTAAAATAGTTTGTTATAACAGGGGCAAACAAGAGAGGAAATAATGTTTTAAACTTCTCTCTGATAACCCTGAATTTAAGATCATACAAAATTTATGTCTCAGGTGAGTGTTGGTTGTAGCTGTGTTGGTCTAAGTACATAGGCAGACAAGGTTCTTTGGGTAAGTGTGATATCTTTTATATCTTTTTTTTTTTTTAAGATTAATTTCTTTTTTAAAGCTTGCAAAGAACAATTTTTCCAACTGTTTAGTTGGTCTACTAAAATATCACATTTACCTAAAGAACCTTGTCTGTTTCAGCTGAAATTCTTTCCTGCAAAATGTTGCTGTCAAACTGTTGCAACAAAGGTGACGAAGCCTACCTTATTTAGCGTCTCTAGAATTTCATGGAGATGATGCTGGAGAGAAATATTTGTCCAACAGCAAGCTGTAAAGCTGTAATATGAAATAAGATGTTTGAGTTCTGCTTTGTGTTCTCTGTGGGAACTAATTTATTTCTCTTTTTTAGGGGATAACAAATACACAGGTATGAAGAATCTTAGTATCTAATACTTTATTTACATTGTATTTATTTTGCATAGAAAGTTGAAAAGCATTATGCCTTTGAGATCCCAGATGTTCCAGCAAAGTCTGACTACCTAGAAGTTAGGTACTCGGTAAGTAAAACTAGTATGATAAAAATACAAAATAATAACAATTCTTCTTTTGTAAGTGAAAGTAGTCATGCTATTGTATGCACCGTTTCTATGTAGGTATGGGAGATTGGTCTTTAATGACTTATGGTTATACCCACATTGCAGCATGGGAACTAATTGCTCCTTATATTTTAAATAGTCCTCTGGAGTTTAAGTTTTATCTTTAAAAAGCTTTTTTTAATCGGTGATATTACAACTAATTATCTGTGCTACAGCTAGCTGTTGGTTCATTGCAAGGGAACTCTTAAATATGTTTTAATTTTTAGAGATTTTTTTAAGTAATACAGACTTGTGGAAGCTTCTGATGTGTCTGTCAGCTGCACTTTCAAGTGATTAAAGTTAAGAAATTTTAAAACAAAAAAGTCTGTAATTCCATATTGCTACCTTTTTTGTGGCAATATGCATACCTGATTAGCTGACCGCTGTCTTTTTTTTGCCTGTTGTTTTTTGCAGTTTGCCTTCAGTTTAGTAAGGCACTAAACAGATGTGAGTAGTCTTGAGTTAGTGCATGAAGTTATGTATCTGTTTTAAAACCATTTCTGAATCAAGAGTTTTATGTTAAGCCATTTTCCTCACTTTTAAGGGTTTTTGATTTGCACCCAGGCCGGAGAAACTTGAATTAAAAATT
Source organism: Alligator sinensis (assembly GCF_000455745.1). Taxonomy (NCBI): domain Eukaryota; kingdom Metazoa; phylum Chordata; order Crocodylia; family Alligatoridae; genus Alligator; species Alligator sinensis. Next base: position 322,863 of record NW_005841932.1, read on the forward strand.
TCCTGAAGGACCCTGTGATAGATATAATGACAGTAATTTAATCTTAATTAATCTAAAAACTAGTTTAGGCTTCAAATCTGAATCTTTTTGTCCATTCCTGGTGCTTTCAATGTCTGCTTAATGCTTTTGGGCATTTCTCAAGAGTTAAGGTCACTTTAGGGTAAAGTAAAAAGCACGCTGGCTACCCAAAATGCTTCTTTAGCACTTCATGAACAATATAATTTTGACTATCTTTGCAAACAGTGGACATAGAGCTGCCAGATGTCTAGAGTAATGTAATAGGTTGCAATATTCATTTAGGCAGTTCCTCCTAAAAGTAGTCACTGAGCATTATCTGGTCTCTGGCTGATGCTAATACCTTTCCGTTTCCTCATGTTTCTCTATCAATGCATATTTTTGGCATGTGTAGTTTTTAGATTGGTGTTTTGGCTTATGTAGAATATTTTTTTAATATTTCTTGTATTATTATAATATCATATGGTCTGGTGGAGCATCACTAACTGGTATTGTTTTGTTATGCTGTTGTTTAATCACACTGTATTAATGTGATCTTTTTTTTCTGGGTGTGTATAATTATTCATTGTCATTTTCTTCTAATTGTCAGGCTGAATTTTCCCGGCTTCCTCAGGATCTGAAAGGAGAGACATTTTCTCATGTTTTTGGAACAAATACTTCTAGCCTGGAGCTTCTGTTGATGAGCAGGAAGATCAAAGGACCGTGTTGGCTGGAAATAAAAAATCCACGTACGAGGGTTTGCATATTGAATACTTAAAACATTGCTAGAAAAATATGTGCAAATAAACTGATAGAGGGATGGGACATTGAGAGTTTACCTGTACAGTTCAGTTTTATGAAATATTTATTAGACATGGGGTGCTAGAAAGTGAGGGCCATCTTATATGAACAGATGTTTTGAAATTCCAAAACAAGATGCATCTGGAAGTAATCTGTTCTGAGACCAGGAAAAACCTGGGAGATGACTTTCCTGTCTGGAATAATCCCCCAAACCAAACCTGATAGAACAGGAAAAATATAAAGATTGGGAATGACTCCAGTCTGATTCTTGGATTTTGTTAAATCTGCCATCTCAATGACCTTTCTCACAAAAAAACAGAACCCAACAAAACAAAACAAACTGTTCCCCCCCCCCACTCCCAGACACCAACAACAGAGTTAAGTGGCCTCCTTGCTTCCTCTTAAATCCACAGGAAGAGGTTTGAACTCCTGATGATTCTTCACTTTGAAGAAAAAGGAGGGTCTTCTGACTTTTGAGCTAAAAAAATAACTGAACAATCATATATGCACCATCTCAAAATCAGGGTAGTGATAAGTCCCACTTATCCCTTTCTCAGATTCAAAATCTGTCCCTGCTTGTGGTTCCTATGACCATAGTTTCCAAATTGCTTATAAGCCTTTGCAAGAAACACAACTTCATTCCCCGAGGACTAAACATCTACAATCCCCTGACTACTACACACAACTCCAAATATGCTGCACAGCTATGCAGAAGAACTTCAGAGAAAATTAGAAATCATCTACTTCACCTACTCTACTCCAAAAGAGACCAACTCAGGAAGGAAATCGTCATACACTACAACAACTTAAAAGATAGAAATCCATGCATGTTCCCTGACAATATACAGCGGATACAAAGAGACTACGAAAAACTTTCTACAGCATTCATCCTACATAAAAAGAAGAAATGGAACAAATTACTCCAAGAACAAGCTCCCCA
>NW_005841932.1:325968-357383 GCF_000455745.1 Alligator sinensis
CCTCAGATACCACTGCATCTGTACTGAAGAGACCACCCGGGATTGCCACCTCACCAATCTTAAAAAGGCTTTCACCCAGCAAGGACACTCCTCCAGAGAGGTAGATCGCACGTTTGAAAGAGCCACCTGGATACCACGTGAAGAACTGCTGCAGTACAGAAGAAAAACACCCACAAATCGCACACCGCTGGTTATGACCTATCACCCATCCCTTGAACCTGTACGGAAAATCCTCAAAAAATTGCAACCCATATTAGAAAAAGACCCTATTCTTAAAAAGATCTTCCCAGAGCCACCCATCCTAGCCTTCAGACAAGCACCGAACCTCGCCAACCTCATCACCAGAAGCAAACTTCCTCAACCCCAGAACACACCAAAAGGATCCAGACCGTGCCATGACAAGAAATGCAAAACCTGCCCCCACATCTCCACCACCGCCACTATTACTACACCCCACAACAGAGCCATCAGCATCCCAGGATCTTACAGCTGCACCTCCAGGAATGTAGTATACCTCATCCAATGCACCAAATGCCCTGATGGAAGATATGTAGGAGAGACCAGACAACAACTGCGCACCAGAATGAATGCACACCGGAAATCCATCAAAGACAGAAACACCCAACTACCGGTGGGGGCACATTTCTCACAGGAGGGCCACTCTCTCTCCAATCTCTCAGTTCTGATCCTCAAGGGAAATTTACACAACACATCCCAGAGACGAGCCTATGAGCTCCATTTCATCAACCTGCTGGATACTAGAGATCAGGGACTAAACATAGACATTGGATTTTTGATACATTATAATCTGCCTGGCAACTGACTCCCCAGCCCAGCCCAGCCCCTGGCTTCTTTACTTTTCATTCCATCCAGGAAGAGCACACACCAACTGCTGCAGCTTCCTGAGCCTGACGAAGGGTTTTTGAACCCGAAAGCTTGCTTAATAACTATTCTCCAACCATTTGGGTTGGTCTAATAAAAGATATCAAATTCACCCAAGGAACCTTGTCTGCCTATATCCTTAGACCAACACGGCTACAACCTAAACCCCTGCAAATGGCTTATAGGCATTTTAATGTATTTATTCTTGCATCATTGTTGTGAGGCCGGAATGTGCTGTTATTTCAGTTTCACAGAAGGGGAACAGAGGCACAGGGAGGCTGACTCCCAGCATGTCTGTAGAAGTCTGGAGTGTGAACTTGGAACTTACATTTTCAGTCCTATATTAGTAGCATTTCTTATGGGACAGTATTTTAAGTTGGTGACTTTCCAATGGGGATGCCATGATGCCAGCACAACCAGGGTGAGTGGACAGTTCTACCTGGTGGCAGATGCATTTATTTCCAGGTGGCTACTGCCACCGTGGAGTGAAACTGTCCCTTGTTTTCAGGAGGTACATCGGAACCAAACTGGGAAGAGCTGCAACAAAAGCAGCATGCCTGCCCACGTAATATGCAGGCAGGTGCGTCTTTCCGTTGCAGCTTCTTCTCCAGTTTGGTGCTGACATTCCTTCTGAAAACCAAGGCACGTGGTACAGCTTTTTACCTTGTGGTGGCAGTGACAGTGCTACAGTACTCCCTTAGCCTGCCCCCACTTCCCTACCAGGCCTTGTATGTCCTTTTGCCCACCTTCTGCCCCTCCCACACCCGTGGTACTCCCCACATGCTGTGCGTGCACCCCAGCATCTTGTTTTTGCTTGCCAGGTCCCCAGGGTCGGGTTCAGGGGCATCATCCTGAGGTAACTAAGGGAATAACTTGGCCCAGTAGTTCCCAATGCCCACCAGTGACTTGGAGCTATGTTTTGGGAGTTCAGTGCTCCACTGGGAGCAAACCTACTCTTGGCCAGGCAGTGCTAGGGGAGTACTCCCCAAACAGCTTGAGGTGGGGAATATAATTTAAGTATGTCAATGATTAATTCTGTATGTACTTATTTATGATATTTGTATTATAATGTTCATGATATATTTATATTAGTTTTTTAAATGGGGTGCTACTAAGTTTTGAAAAAATTTGAAGGGGTCTTGAGTCTAAAAAGATTGAGAACCACTGATCTAAGTGAGTTACTCAGTGCTTTTAGTGTGCTATTACATGTCTGGTATTTGTTTTCCTCCTTGTATGGAAGCTCATTTGATGAGTTCGAGCTTCCCTATCTGGGTCAACTGGAAGTTTCCCCAATTCCAGTAGCTGTGAGGCATATCCTTGCTTAATTTCCATTGACCTAGCCTTCCCTGGATACCAGTTCGGAGAAGGCAGTCTTTTAAACGTGATCTTTTAGAGAGTTTCTGGGTTAAGACTAGAGGGGAAACCAACAAGTGTGATGTTGTGATGGGTGTTTGCTGTAGACCACCAGACCAGGAGGATGAGGTAGAGGAGGCTTTCTTTGGACAATTATTGGACGTTTTTAGATCACAGGCCCTAGTTCTCAAGGAGGACATTTGCTGGGAGGGCAATATAGCAATGCACAGGAAATCTAGGAAGTTTTTGGAGAGCATTGGGACCAGCTTCCTGGCTCAAGCATTGGAAGGACCAACTAGGGGCTGTTTTCTTCTTGACCTGCTGCTTACAAATGAAAGAGTTGGTGGGAAATGTAGATGTGGGTGACAATTTGGGCAGCAGTGACTACGAGATAATTGATTCAAGATCCTTACAAAAGGAAGAAAGGAGAGCAGAAGCGTAAAGAATCTGGATGTCAGAAAAGCAGACTTTGACTCCCGCAGGTAACTAATGGGTAAGATCCCCTGGGAGGCCAGTCTGTGGCAGAAAGGAGTCCAGGAGAGCTGGTAGTATTTTAAAGAAATCTTACTGAGGGCACAGGAAGATACCATCTTAATGTGCAGGAAGAGTAGCAAATATGGTAGGTGACCAGCTTGGCTTAGCAGTGAACGTAAACACAAAAAGGAAGCTCACAAGAAGTGGAAGGTCAGGCAGATGACAAGAGAAGAGTATAAGAATATTGCTCGGGCATGCAGAGATGAAATTAGGAAGGCAAAAACGCAACTGGAGTTGCAACTAGCAAGGGATGTGAAGGGTAACAAGAAGAGTTTCTACAAGTATGTTAGCAACAAGAGGATGGTCAGGGAAATTGTGGGTCCCTGACAGATGATGAGGAAAAGGCTGAAGTACTCAATGCCTTTTTTTACCTCCGTCTACACAGGCAAGGTCAGCTCCTAGACTACTGCATCTGGCAACACAATTTGGGGAGGAGGTGGGCAGCCAACAGGGATGAAAGAACAGGCTAGGGACTATTTAGAATGCATTGCATCTGAGGGTGCTGAGGGAGTTGACTGATTCAATTGCAGAGCCCTGGTCATTATCTTTGAAAACTCATGGCAAGGTGGGGGTAGGTCCTGGACAATTGGAAAAGGGCAAATATAGTGCCCATATTTAAGAAAGGGAGGCAGGAGGATCTAGGGAACTACAGACCAGTCAGCCTTGCCTCAGTCCCTGGAAAAATCATGAAGTAGGTCCTCAAGGAATCCATTTTTAAGCACTTCGAGGAGGAGAAGAAAGTGATCAGGAACAGTCGGCGTGGGTTCATCCAGGGCAAGTCATGCCTGACCAACCTGATTGCTCTCTGATTAAATGACTGGCTCTGTGGATGTGGGGAAAGCAGAGGACGTGATATACTTTGACTTTAGTAAAGCTTTTGATATGATCTCCCGCAACATTCTTGCAAGCAAGCTGACGAAGTATGGGCTGGATGAATGGACTGTAAGATGGATAGAAAGCTGGCTGGATTGTCAGGTTCAACAGGTAGTGAGTAATGGTGCGTTGTTTAGTTGGGTTGGTCCTGGGGCTGGTTTTGTTCAATATTTTCATTAACAATCTGGAAGATGGGCTGAAGTGCACCTTCAGCAAGTTCGTGGATGACACCATGTTGGGGGGTGGGTGGGTAGTAGATATGTTGAAGGATAGGGCTAGGATTCAGAGTGGCCTAGACAAATTGGAGGATTGGGCCAAAAGAAGGTTGGCCCAGTGAGGTTCAACGAGGACAAGTGCAAAGTCCTGCGCTTAGGACAGAACAAGCCCATGCACTGCTACAGTCTTGGGACCAGCTGGCTAAGCAGCAGCTCTGCAGAAAAGGGCCTGGGAGTTACAGTGGACAGTAAGCTGTATATAAGTCAATAGTATGCCCTTGTTGCCAAGAAGGCTAACAGGGTACTGGGCTGCATTAGTAGGAGCATTGCCAGCAGATCGAGGGAAGTGACTCTTCCCTTCTCTTTGGCACTAATGAGCCACATCTGGCAAATTGGACACATCTGTGTCCAATTCTGGCCTCCTTGCTATAGAAAAGATGTGGACAAGTTGGAGAGAGTCCAGCCAAGGGCAACAAAAATGCTTAGGGGGCTGAGGCACATTTACTTCTGAGGAGAAGCTGAGCGAACTAGATTTATTTAGTCTGTAGACAAGACTGAGGGGGGATTTGATAGCATTTAATTACCTGAAGCGAGTTTCTAAAGTGGCTGGAGCTAGACTGTTCTCAGTAGTGGTAAATGACAGAACAAAGAGCAATTGTAGCAAGGGAAGTTTAGGTTGGATTTTAGGAAAAACGTTCTCACTAGGAGGGTGATGGAGCACAGGGACAGATTACCTAGATAGGTGCTGGAATCTCTACCCTTGGAAGTTTTTAAGGCCCAGCTCAGTGAAGCCCTGGCTGACATGATACAGTTGTGGGCAGTCCTGTTTTGAGGAGGGGGTTGGACTCAGTGACCTGAAGTCTCTGTCAACCCTAATTTTTTATGATTGTGTTTGTTTGGGAGACGTGTTAGACATGTTTTGAATGAAGAATGCCTTTAACTTGAAGAAGAGCACTTTGTACTAGAAAGCTTATTTTATATCTAGTATCAAGTATATGCCATATTTTCTCATATACAACATACCCCAGAATAAAATATGCACCTTGTTTTTGGGAAGTTGGAATTCAGAAAAAGTATTTACCTAGTTGCAGCTGCTTAGAGCAGGAACAGACCTAAGGAGTCCACAAGGCTCTGCAACAGGAGAGGAGACCAGGAATAGCTACAGGACAGCAAAAGAAACGTAAGCTTGATTAGTGGAATATCAAGACTGTTAAAAAGGAGAGGCTATTGTTAAAACCTGTGGAGTGAAGAATGAGCCAGCGAAGAATAATAACCCCCTCATCTGCTTGAAAAGAAATTCCACTGCTGCTGCGGGGCAGTTGATATTTGGCACTGGACTCAAAGTGGAGGCTTCTGTGTTGGGCAGAAAAATCAGCTTTCGTACGTGCACTCTAATTTTGGGGTGGGAGGGTTGACTTTTGGGGAAAAAAAAGCATGTGTTATGTGTGAGAACATAAGGTAGTTGGTCCAATAAAAGATATTACCAAAAAACACTTACTTTTCATGTTTCCTAGACCGGGGTGGCCAGCAAGCATCACAGGCTACATTGGGGAGGGGACAGGCAGCATAGCTGCAGGTAGGGCAGGAGACCGAAAGCAAAACAGCATATTGGGCAGGGAGCATGGGGAAGGAAGCAGAAAGCAAAGCAGCCAATAAGGCAGGGGAAGAAGATTGCCATGCACTCAGGGAGGGTGTGGGGCTAACTTGTGGTACGTGCGCCAAAATGGTTGACTCCCACTGTTCTAGACTGTCGAAGCTACAACACTCCAACCCTACATTTGGTCAGTGGCAGTCAACGGTCAATCCCACCTTCAGATACAGTATTGGGTTTCCTACAGACTAATACTTGAAGATGGCTGTTATTCATCTTGCAATAACCATTTTTCCAATATGTTTTGTCTGCGTATATCCTGACATTCAGAAACTCTGAATTAGTGAGGGAGCTCCAGTGGCTATAATTAGTTAGCCTTTAGACCCTTGGTTATGGGGGATTCACATGGGCTTACTCAGATAATGCATTTCTTTTCTTTACTATTTACTGTCTGTTCTTTACTGTCAACTGAGGGGTTGCGTTACAAGCAGTAATTGCCTTGGCCAGACTGTGCCACAAGTGGTGTCTACTTTAGACTGTCCGGAATTTGTGCTGCATGCAGTCCTGCCAGCTCCACATTCAATGCAAGTCCAGGACCAGCTGGAGTAGGTGCCACGTATGGCACAATCCAGCTAGGGCAGCCACCATGTGCAATGCAACTGCTGCTTGCTACTCTGGCTGGACTGTGCTGCATGTGGTGCCTGTTTCAGCCGCACCGGCTTGTGCGCAGCATGCAGCGTGGGTCCCAGACCAGCTGGAGCAGCTGACGGATCAGCTATGCTGGGGGAGGGGAAAGTCCAGGATCCAGATCCAGTCTGGACTGGCGCTGCATCATAGGAACATGCTGTACCCCATGTGAGTCTGGACAGACCCAGGGGAAGCACCGGGGGCTGGATGGTGGAGCTCTGTGTGCTGGATCTAGCTTACTGGCCGTAGGTTTTTGTCTGTATCAAAGGTGTCAAGTCACAGTTACTGTAAGGTAAGTGACTGTTTTTTGGTTTTTTTTTAAAATTGATGATGGCTTTTCCCTTTTTGCAAATGTCTTTTTTTTTCCCCCCCTCAGAGCCCTCGAGTCAGTCAGTCAGTTGGTGTAAAATGGAGGCAGTGGCACTGAAACCTGACCTGGTGAATGTGGTTAAAGATCTGCCGCCTCCCCCTCTTGTGGTGATTTCTCTCAGCATAAGAACAATTCCAAATCCGAAGACTCATCAGAATGAGGTAAGTAAACTCTTTTGAAGAGGAGTTTAATTTTCTTTGGCATATGCTAAATACCCATTGGTAACTGAAATAGTTTTACCTAACAAGGGGACTGTGACTGTGATTGCTACTTTCTGTAGACTGGATTCTGTAGCAGGTGACTTGTTTTAGGATGAAGGAGGTGCAGGATATGTAGACTGAGGAAGCCCATATCCTGAACCATCATAGCAGAATCAGGGACTACATTTGTATTTAAACCTTTTTAAACTAAATATCTTCCACTCCCTAAAATCTATTTTTGACTACTGTAAACTAATGTTTTAAGACTATTAAAAAACTCCAATGTTATAACCAATAGCATAGCTTTAAATATTACATCCTAATTGTCCTACATCCTACATTGCAGTATTCTGTCCCTGTAATTTTGAAGCAGAATGGAGAACTGGTTAGAACTCTTCATCCGTTATGCTGCTGTCACCTTTTTTTTTTTTCTCCAACAAGAGAGCTGTCTGTAGTAGTAGTCTAGCTAGACAGAGACAGTTGTCTTAGATAAATTTCATGTTGTTACAGTTGGTTTGAGAAAGTTGTGCAGATTTGTCATTTTGTAAAAAATCACCACAGAACACTTAATTTTTCAATTTTTAATGAAATTGGGACAGAACCCAGGCAGGATGCTAAGGGAACTTTGCTTACCACACCTGTCTGGTTCTTTGTGTGCCCAACTACCCAATCCCTGGGGACTAGGACTTTCAGGTTCCTACCTCCTTGGCAGTCTTTCTGGAAAATAACAGCCTGGAGTCCTCTACTCCAGAAGTACCTTATTAAGAAGAGTGCCATGGAGTTGGGGCTACTTTGCATTTCTCAGGGAATGTTTACATTTTGGGGTTTTATTCAGATTGTGGAATGAATTTTTGTAATAAGGAAATCATCTGAAAGGGGAATTACCTTTGTCTGCCTAACTCTGTATGATGATTAAAACTATGAAGTATCTTTTGAATTGTGTTATTGTAGGGACCCAGGCTGAGTGGCTACACTGGGGTGGGGCCCGGATGCTGCACACTCAACAGGTGTCTTATTCCTCAATTTTTGTATCTTCCCTGCCACAACTTGGTGTACTTATAAAGACTATCAGGAGGTGGTACCTGATCGTACAGGGTTCATTGAACCTGGGGAAGGTCATGATGCCTGAGAGTATTCTGTGGGTCTCCACCTCCCCTACACCCCATCCCTTTCTACTTGGGTGTTCTGTTGGTGATATAAGTAGGTGCCTGGTCTTCCTAGGCGTTTGGCTTTGTTTGCTAGGTAGAAGGGTTCATGAAGGAAGGAAACTGAAACAGGGCCAGTGTAAATTGGCTGAGCCCAGGGGTCTTGGTAAAGTTTTGTGTTCAGTGTGTCATTCAGCCCACATAAGAAAATGAATAAACTAATACAACTTAAATAATGGTGTCTGCATCTGCTTCAGGCCTCGCTTTGTCCCAGCAGCATACCTTGACTGTCTTTCTCTAGGCAGTTAGAGCTCTTTGGGTTTGTACCCTATTATAAGCCCAGTCCAAGCGGGCTGGCCTGCTTTGGGCCAAGCCCTTTGGATAGTTGAAGGCCATCGGTACTACGAGCCCCTGTGGGGCTCCTAAAGGTACCTGACCTCCAGTGATTGCATGACGGTCGGGGTTCCATGGGGAGAGCTGGTGTTGAGCTGGTCCTTGGCTCTGGTTTAGGGAAATGGTGTGGGCCTGTGCCTACACCAGTGTTTCCCCTTTTCTGAAGCTGGTGCTGCCTTATGCAGGAAGTTCCAGATTGGCCTGGTGCCAATCTGGATTCCTGCCTGTCCCCATGTGTCTTGTGGCCACTGCCAGGTGTTGAGAGGGGCTCATCAGCTCTTGCACCCACAGCTTTCAGGCCCTAAGCGGCACTGGTTTGCCAGCTGCTTGCTGTCGTATCGGGCTGGGCCCTGGCCCCTTGTGGAGCTCAACTTCTGAGTTTCACTCCAGAGCGTCTGCCTGCTGGCTACCCATCCCACCCCAGGAGCAGGGGTGCGACAACATGGTATCGGCCTGTTAGGTCACTGCTTCTCCTCGGGGCCAGCTGTGGAGCACGCTGGCAGTCATTGCCCCAGTAAGTGTGGGGCTTGCCCGGGTCCCTGCTATAGTTATCTATTACTTTTAAATTAAGTGAATCTTTCTGAATATATTTGAATTTTCAGCAGAAATTCACTCAACGGGCAGTATAGTTTTTGAATGGAGGAGGAAGTAGGGCAAGTTGGTATTTTCATTCAGTCTGTTGTAAACCCACAACAGCACATCTACGTGTTTACTGATATGATATTTTTTTATTTTTGTTGTACAGGTTATGGCTATTGCAGCTCTAGTCCATCAGAATTTTTGTTTGGATAAAGCTCCACCTCAGCCTCCTTTTCAGACACACTTCTGTGGTAGGTGTTTCTGTAATAATGTTGTTTGGCAATACTGGCTTAATGGTTGGGTGGTTGTGGGAGAAGTATCTGATTAGGTTAGTGTCTAGATTTTTGTAACATTACAACTGTTTTCTTTCTTTAACTTAGCTGACGTTCTATTTAGTTGGCTATGAAGGCACGGTAATCCACTTCTAAAGATCCTGTTCTTCTCTCTCACTGTTCCATGCTGGTGTTTCTTTTAAAATTCTTTTGTTTAACTTAAAACCAGTGTAGTCCTGGGAGCCAGTTTGGAGTCCTTCCTTTTAAGAGATGCTCAGTGAGTTTTGAAGTAGTTTGTCCATAACTTTGGTTGGTGCTTCTTTTTAAAAAGCTGAGTTGAGATCCGGCTGTTATATTATGAAATAAGTAGTGGAAAAACTTGAGAGAGCTGAGTATGTGGGTGTCATAAACCAGAGCTCCCATATGTTGGTTCTAAATTCATTAGTGGTTTAAGTGTTGTCTCAATTTTCATCACAGAATGATTTTTTAAACCAAGCTATAAACTCTGAAAATGATTTTTATACTAGATGCCAACTTGGTGACTCACAAAGTGGTAAGCAAGCCCATACCTAAATTTGCTATCTTGTATAATGGCAAGAAAATTTGTTAACACATAATAAATACCATCTTTTCTTGCACGCAACACATACACTTTCTGCAAAAAAATCAGCCCCCCAAAATTGGGGTGCATGTATTAAGTGAGGAAACTGATTTTTTGGCTGGGTTTGAAAGAACTCTGCTTTGATTCCTGCTCTACCATTCCATTAGAGTGGAGCAGCTCTAATATTATTTAGGCAGCCGAGGAAATCAGTTGACATCATGTTTCATTGTTCTTACACAAATACCTGTAAAGTGATCTCTCTTTTTTTAATAGTCTTGATGTTCCACTAATCAAACTAACCTTTTTAAGGACAATGTTTCTGTCTGTAGCTTGTGCTGGGCTCATCTCTTGTCCAGTCTTTAGCAGCTTCTAGAGTTTTAGTTAAGCAGAAAAGGGAGGGTGACTCAGCTTTTCCTTGCTCTGTGTAGCCATCTCTCTGGAAAAATCTTTTCTTCTTCATTCTGACTTTGAAAGATAAAGGTGAGTTTCGTGTTCAGGGACATGTTGCACGCAAGAAAATATAGTAAAATAAGACTTTTCCTTCCAGACCATTGCTTTAAAGATTATATTAAAAAGAGAAACACACAAAATTACATCTGTACCATACACTTGAGTGAGGCTAAGATGCTTACAATTTTTTTTTGCAGTTATTTCCAAACCAAATGATTGTATCTTTCCTTATGACTTCAAAGATGTCATTAAAACCAAGGTAACTCTGTGTTTTGTTTTTTTTTTGTGTTTGGTACTGTGCTGATAACAGTGTCTTCTTAGATTGAAGGGTATTTGGAAAGAGCAGTGGGGTTGGGAAAGGGCATTACTGCTTCTGGAAGGCAGTCATGCAACTGGGATCCAAGGCATTTTATTTTCCATCCTTAAAATTGCATGACTTGTCAGATGTGCAGGTCATGCAATTTTGGGGAGGGGACATAAAATTCCCTAGACCACAGTCACACAATTGCCAGCTCCCAGGACTGCCCCGTGCTGATCCCAGTGACATTTTTGAGATTGGGTAGGGGACAGTCCCTGGATCCAGGACACAACTGCTGTGTGAGATTGGGCACGGTACAGCTACAGATCCCAAACCAAGACCAGGGGCTGTCCCTTGCCCAATCCCAAGGGGAAGGCTTCCCTTCCCAGGTTTCCTGCTGTGCTCTGTTCTGGACCTGGTATTTTAAAAAGCCCTGCCCTGCCCTGCCCTGCCCTGCGGAGGCAGCAAGGCAGCAAACCTTCTGGGTCACAAAAAGCCCTGGGACTCTGCATCCAGTTCTAGACCTAGGGCTACCACTTCCCTATGCTGACAGTTAGCTGATTGTCAGCATCCAGATGGGGCAGCCCTGAGTCTGGGACATGGCACATGTTCAATTTATCAATATGAACGTCAAATGAATGTCTTTGTGGCTGGTTTGCCATTTTAATGTGCGATAAATTGGTTTAGCGTAGGTCATGTCTCATATTTATGGTGCGCTTAGCATGTTAAAACATACCAAAATGTGTTGTCTTTCATTTCTGAAAACGTAAGTTCATATCTTTAGATCATTTCTTAAAACCTGTTGGTCTGGCTTGTTATTATATTAAGCCATAATGCTATAATTTCGGACCATTTACAGTCATGTAAAAAAGTAGCAGAATTGTTACTGTTAAGGTTTTTGAGAGATGCTGGCAGAGTTCCTTGGGCAAGCTTAGTTCATACTCTTTTTGATACCTACTCAAAGCTGTTTGTATCAATCTCCCGTTTCCTTGGTCTGTAGAGTCCATCAGATTTTTAATCCTTATTTTTAAAGGGTACTGAAAAAATTAGAATAATAATAGTAACTTACTCTTCTCTCTCCTTTTTTCTTTTTAACAGGATTATAAACTGATAGTTGGGAAGTTGTTTAGCTTTCATTTGATTTGTCTGTCTTATAGTAAAGGTCTGGAATGTTGCACTTTATTGTTACCTACAAACAAAGCAGAGTAAGGCATCTGAGATGAGCTTCCTCTGTCCATGTGCATGGGAACAGGAAACCTTCAGTTATGGAGGAGGAAAACTACCCATTACAGTGCTTTTATTATCGTCATCTTCTAACTAGTGGATGAGGGGCAGGTTGTTTCGACTTTAAACTTTTTATTTTTTCCCCTCTTAGAATGCTAAAATAGAAATTGCTGCGACAGAGAGAACATTGCTGGGTTTTTTCCTTGCAAAGATTCACAAAATTGACCCAGATGTTGTTGTGGTGAGTAGTATTTTAGAACTAAGTTAAGGAATATTTTTACTTGGGTGTATTTAACTTCTTTTGTTTCTTTATGTCCATTCTAGCCTTTTGCATTTAATTTAGTTCACATCATGGTTTTGACTTGTATTAAATGCTTTATAATACAGCAGATATACCTTCTTATGGACATGATGTGGAATTGCTCCCCAGCAGCAAGTTGTATACCCTGCTGTTTTGAATAGTGCTTAAAACATCTGACCTCTTGTCTAATTTTAAAAATGGTTTGTGGGTTTTCCAAAAAAGTAAAAAGCTGGTACTTAAGGGTCTATTCATTAGTCCAAATGCTCATATAATTCCAGCTAATTTCATTTGGATCGTTTGATACCAAATCAAGATGGTAAAATCCATAGATCAGAGCAAAACTGTGTTCTGTGACCAAATAAACATTTTTTACATTTGACATGGGACAAAGTGTTTGTTATATGGGCAATATAACTATAAATGTTCAGATAATGCCGCAATACTCTTTTAATCTAAGGTATCATAACAATTAAGTAAATATTAGCTTAGCAAACTAAGAAGTTTACCTTTCTGTAAGCTGACAGACTGAACGTATAATATTACTATGGTACCTTGTGCATCTTTTACAGCAGTAGCAGGGCTTTTTGTGGGGGAAGGGACAAGGCATTGTTTAAACACGTCTTCATATTCTGTACAAAGGGTGTGTGGCTTGACTAGAGAATTTAAATAGAAATCTGCTAGTGGCTGAGGGGTGGGGGTGAAGGGGGAGACTGGAATTGGAAAATGATGATGTATGAACCGGAGCCACTTTGATGAAACAGTTTATTTCAGTATTCTGCTGAGCAGCGTTGTTAATGTTAAGGCTAATGAGTACTGATGATGAATAAATTCCCTTAGAAGAAAGGGCCTCCTGTAAGAGGTATGCAGATGATGCCATCAATTAGATTACAAAATACAAAGGGCAAAGGAATGCTAAGTATATGAAAATAAGCCCTTTCATTTGCATTTGTTACAACCTTTTTTGTTGCTTTCTTTCTGTGGCAAGGGTCATAATATTTATGGCTTTGATCTGGAAGTGCTCCTGCAGAGAATTAATGTGTGCAAAGTCCCTCACTGGTCCAAGATAGGTCGACTGAGGAGGTCCAACATGCCAAAGCTTGGGGTAAAATATTGCCTAAGTATCTCAAATTCCTTTATGTTGCATTTTAATTTATGTTTAATCATTTTGCTGAAGTATTTTGTATGCGCCACTAATGCATTTTGACTGCTGGTCATGCTGAAGTATTTTGAATGTGCTATTAATATATTTTGACTGTTGGTCATGCTGGATTTCTTGTGTCCCAGTTCAGACATGATGAATGTTTGTATGACTGTTTTATTATAGTAATGAGCTAAACTAATTTTCAAGTTAGGCTAATTTAGTTTACATATCTCAACTAGACAGTAATAATGACAGATTAATTGTAATAGTCTTTACTGTAGCTGTCTTTGTCTAGTGCAACTGTAAAATGAGAGGAAAATGTAGCTTGGATTGATTGGTGAATCATCCCATAGAGAGTAGTTTAAATTTATATTTCTCTAGTTCTTATTATGTGCTTGTTCTGAGGACACTTCATGACATTCTGAATACTTAACTATGGTACCTTCTCCCCCCTCCCCACTCTCTTTTTCCACAGTCATGAAAAATGTTGATGCTTTAATTTGTCCGTAAGGAATATGCTCTGTCTACTGTGTACTAGCCTTCAAATTTGGAAAGGGTGGAGGAAGTGCAGTTATTTCCTAAGGAGGAATTTTTTAATCTTTTTTTTTGGTTATAAATACAGTAAGCGTATTAAATTTGATAGCCAGAACTCCACTTCAACTTGTATGTTTATTTTATCATCCTTGATTCTCCTTCCCTTTTATTTACCTGTTGCCAAGTAACAGTATATTCTTTTTGGTCTCTGCTTCTTTCCCTGCCCTTTCCCTGTCTCTGCTCCTATGTCATCCAGCACATTCTTGTTGGCTTCCTCCCCTGTTTGTGATGTATCACTTAGTAACCTGCCATTTGTATTCAGAAATTATAGGGTCATATCTTACTCCACTGATTAGGTGCTGTAGTGCAGTCCTATTGCACTCTGTTCAGGTCTCTGATAATCCATTAATTTATTTGTTATAACGTGCTGTCATCATAGTTCTAAGGCTAAGCTGCACAACAGCAGTGAGGACTCACCACTTGGGTACCTCTGTATGTCCAATAAGATCTTGCCAATACCTTTCAGGGAAAAAAATGAAATGACTAATTCCATGTCAGATGCTTAGTCTTGGGCATTGATGCTGTAAAATTAAGTGAATGTGTAGGGGTTTGCAACTATGCATGGGCCTATGGAAGCCAATGGTTGGCTTTTACTAGAAGAAAATAACCATTTGCATCGGGGCTTGTAGGATCATGCCCTAATGTGAATGAAGTTTCCCAGTCGTTCACGTTCATAAGTTCTTCTAAGTGTATCCTGAATTTCTTAGCGCCTGGTTCGATACTTAGGATTAAAATGAAAGATTCCAACTGACTAGAGGCAATTGGCTCAGACCCTGCCCAAGTGCATTATCTTTTCTTTATTTTCACATGGCTAAGGGTCGAGGTGGCTTTGCTGAAAGGAATGCTGCCTGTGGTCGAATGATCTGTGACGTGGAAATTTCAGCAAAGGAATTGATTCGTTGCAAGAGCTACCATTTGTCTGAACTGGTCCATCAGATTCTGAAAACAGAGAGGATAACCATTCCACCAGAAGAGATACGAATCATGTACAGGTATATTGCTGGGTTTCATTAGGGAGTGAAGGAGCTATTTAATTTAGGTTATTGTATATAACTTTATTTTTCTTTCTTAAGCTTGCCAGCGAATGTACATTTAAGCATTTGTTTTTACATTAAAAAAATTAGAATTTTTATTTTACAAATACTAAATATTCCTTATAACACAACTGGTGGTGATAGCTTACAATGAACACATCAAAATAATTTGTGAAAATGTTACTTACGATGCATTAATAAACACATCTTGAATGACTTGCTGCAACTACATATGACTGTGGCATTATCTGCAGTGGTATGCTGCAGATAATATGGGATCACAATACAGAATATATGTCCAGTCTTCTGCAAAATGTATAGGACCTTCAACCTGTCCTTCTGTCTCTTTTCCCAGTAATTCTCCCCACTTAATGTGTATGCTGGAAAACAGCTGGACAGATGCCAAGTTCATTCTTCAGATCATGTGTGAGCTGAATGTTCTTCCTTTAGCCTTGCAGATCACAAATATCTCTGGGAATATCATGGTAATTTTTTTTCTTCCCCATCTGTACTACAGTGCAACTATTCCATAGTGTTTTCAGTGTTTGGATGTGGTTACTGGTTTATTAATGTTTAGTCTGAGTCAGTGATTGCAGGGTATATACCTCACTTTGCATTAACTTTGTGCTATGACGAGAGTGCTTCCTTTGTCCTTCAAAAGGATTAGAAATGCTGCTATGTTCAGTACCTTCAAATCTGGATGACCAAGACAGAATTTTGACTTTGGAGAGTGTTTGTGGTGTGGAGGTATAAAAGTGATAGACTACTGAATCATTTGTTAGACTGTTTATGTTATGTTAAAAACTGCACAGACAAAATTATATTAAATCCAAAAAAGAGCAACAATTAAAAGAGCACACATTGTAAACAGTTCAAATCAATGTCCTAATTCATTTTTACTTTCTGTAGTTTGCTTTGAATTCTTCTATTTTTTTCCTCTTAGTCAAGGACAATGATGGGTGGGCGATCTGAACGTAATGAGTACTTGCTTCTTCATGCATTTTATGAGAGAGACTATATTGTGCCAGACAAGCAAGTTTTTAAAAAGCCTCAGCAGAAGCTGGTGGGTCCAAAATTTATTTTTGTTTCTCTTTGTTCTTTTGTTCCTTATAAAAATGTTAACATATCCTTTTTATTTGCACGTGTTTGTTATGAAAACATTAAAGGTAACTGTAGCAGCTCGAGAAATATGATCAGTTCAACCAGAATTTTTACTAAAATTGATAAGACAAGTTGTTTGAAAAGTCTGTGGTGTAAAGGGATGCTGTCATTCGAAGAACTGATGTTTTTCTCTTAAAAGACCCCTTACTTTGTTTATAGTATAACCATTTTTTTCAGTGTCAGTAATTGAATATATTTTTCTTTCTTGGTATTTAATGATGCATATTCTGTTTAATTATTTTCTCATTGTTGAGTCATTTTTTACCATTGCAAAAACCCTTGTCTGGTCCATCTTAACCCCCTGCCCGCCCAAACAAACAAACATGCCTAGATGAGCTGTATAAATAATGCTCTGAGAGAGGAGCTCTAAGATGAATATGTCCTTTTAACAAATACATTTTTTAATGAAATTGGAAAGTTAGAAGAAATTACAACTTCAGTTAATTTAGTGGTATTTATAATCCTTCAATTTGTGTACTTCTATGTATTTGGCTTCCTTTGCCATGCTGTTGTTTAAACCATAGTAGTCTGAAATACTAGAAATGAGGGTGCCATAGGGAGCAATTCTGTATGAGAATAGCTTGGATGACTTAAGGCTTTTTCAAATTGTACTTAAAGGCAAATTCATGTTCTATCTAGGAGCAATATTTCAAATATGAAGCAGTAAAATAACAGATGGCTTTGGGATGTACATGAAAAACTTTCATAGTTAACTTCAGATAATCCCTTAAAAGAACAGCATCTGATTAAAGATATTTTAAAGTACTTCCTATTTTGTTAACAAACTGTAGGCTTAAAGCTGAAAAACTAAATCTAATTTAAATTTCACTGTTTTGCTTTTTGGTTTTATTTATTTATTACTCAAGCTGAGTGCAAAATAGATTAATTAGTTTCACTTCACTCCACTCACCATAGTATTTGGGTTATAAATACAGCAGAACAGCATGGAAGTCCTAAAGAAGACTTCTTCCTGAAGTAAAAAATGCAAAAATACTTTTACTCCAAGGTGTGTGTGTGTTTTTTTTGTTTTGTTTTTGTTTTTGTTTTTTTTTTTTACACTCATACCCCAACAATCATAATCTTAAAATAAATTTGCTGTTTCTCCATTATTGGTTGTGTGTTAATGCCAGAGAACATAGACTAGTGCCGTGTTTCATGATGACAATTCTTTAAAGCCTGTGTAATCAATCCATTCTCATAGTAGTAATACATTGGGCTATTTTGTGAGATAGGGAGCCTTAATCAGAATACTAAAAAAAATATTCATTTAGCATGTGCATTTTATAAAACTCCCAAACCTATGTCATGTGCTTCGCTCCCCCTGTGCCCTCCCTTCTTTTTTTCTTTTGTAAATTCAGACTTCTGTATTGCTGTGTAAGGAGAGTTAAATTTTGGAAATTTTTATACCAAATATAGGTAGATGAAGATGAAGACTTTGAAGATCAGACTAAATCTAAGACAGGGAGAAAGAAGGCAGCATATGCTGGGGGTTTAGTCTTGGATCCAAAAGTTGGTAAGTTTTAGTAACTTCATTTTCTTTGACAGCATATCAACAAGAAAATGTTTGACTTCTCCAGAATATAGTACATCTCTCTTTTTTTAAGAATATAGAGGTATAAGTAATTTTGTATGTTTTTTTGGCCTGGCAATGGGGCTTTTCCAGACAACGTGTCAGCCCAGGCATTTGAATTTTATCGTGTTTGCTGGTAGCGTAGTGTATCTCTCTTTGTTTAGTGTATTGGAGAAATAAGGCTTTATTGGGGGTAGTTGTGTTGTGTATGCATAGGTATGTTTTGCTTGTGGATGCTTAAGGTTTTTTTTTATAGTTTCTCCTGTATATGGTGACAACTGAACAAAAGTATCCTACAGTAACACAGAAGCTATCTGTTCAACCCTGATAAGTTAAAAGGGTTTGGATCGTTCCACTTCTGACAGCTTTTTTTATTACTGGCTATTAGTATATGTTACAATTTAAGAGTATTACTTGGAGAATTCATTACTTTGTGCTGCTGAACTGGATCACTTGGATGAAATCTAGACTAGATTTCCAAGGTAATTCTTAAGCCACACAGGATGTAGTATATACTGACAATTGGGTATTCAGTTAGAGTTCATCTCTGAAGAATGAGACCTGAGAAGTTTCTGCAGGAAAAGACAGTCTCATGATTCACTTCTCCCAGATTTTTCACACTGCTCTCTGAAGTATTCTCTTTCCAGTACAAATTCATTCAGTAGTCAGAATACTTATTTACAGTTGGTGCATTAGAACCTGAAAGTCAGTGGAATTTTTTTATCTAGTTCTAATGTACATTGAACAGATACTGAGAGGGGCTGAGTAATTATACCTTTTCTCTGAATTCTGTTTCAGGATTTTATGACAAATTTATTTTGCTTCTGGATTTCAACAGCTTGTACCCTTCAATTATCCAGGAGTTTAATATTTGCTTTACCACAGTACAGAGAGTGTCATCAGATGTGCAGAAAAGAACAGAGGTTTGTATGCCCTAAGTGTTTTGATTTTGAGGTTGAGTTTGCATAGAAAAAAATCAAAGACTGTCATTTAAATTTTTTTATGCTACTAACTCATTTTTATTTTTAGTAGCACCCTCTAAGTGAGAACTGACACAGAGCGCTCAAGGAGAGTGGTCCCTGTTTCAAGAAGCTTACAGTCTGGGGATCTCCTCTTTTGCTTCCAAGTTCTTTGGACAGATGAAACAATTACACTGACTTAGAAGGGAGGAGGTACTGACAGCATTTTAAGCTTGTTTTTTGTGTCTGCTCTATCCCACAGTAAGTGGAAACTAAACTGTAGCAGTTCAGCAGCTATTTCATTTAATGGAAAATTGGCCTAATTTAAGATAAAGTGTATATACAAGACAGTTACAAAATATCAGCTGATTTGCTGTCAGGAGAGGTAATTCTCTTCATCCTCACTTCCACCCTCTTAAATCAATCTAAATGTTTCATCTGTCCAGAACCAAACTACTTCCTTTTGTTAATTATCATCATGCCTGGGATCTTAGATGCGTGTGGGATGATGAAAGCTAAATTCTCATTTAATCCTATCCTTTTCCTTTAGGTTGCTATATAATCTTTTTCCGGCAGCTTAAAATGTTTGTCCAAGTCTAGTTATCACATCCAAACTAAACTTTTTTTTTTTCCTCAGCCTTTGCCTCTTATTTTGTCCCATATTTAAAATGCATCCCTTTTTCTAGGACTTTTCATGGTCCTCTGTGTTGTGTTCCAAGTTCAATCTTTACATCTTTCCCTTTTGCTTACTGTTTCATTCCCTTATGCTCTCATTCCTTCCTACAGTTCCTTCCAAACTGTTTTCTTAAAACTGGCCATTCTCTGTTCTCTTTCTGCACTCGTATTTGGATATTTTTTATGCCTGGCACTTCTTGCTTTTTGGCTGTACAACAAGGTTTTTTCCCATATCCATTTCTTCCACCAAACCCTTGGGTAGAATTCAGGTGTTCAGTTCATGAACTATGTCTTTGAAATGTATTTGTGTGATTTAGAATGTAAGGTCCTTGGTGTATACTCCATTTTCAGGACTGAACACCAAGAGTGCTAAACTAGAAAATAGGAATTGTTTGCAACTCTTGGCCTGCTGTCTGTGCCTGTAGTATTGGTATTTGATATCCAGTCAAGCAATAAACACCTACTTCTCAAAGAAGTCTAATTGATGCAACCAAGCCCCTTTCGGGGTGGGGGGGGGGTGTCCTCTAAGGAGAGGAAGTGTTTTTGCAACCACTGAAATCATCCAGATGTGGGTTAAATAACGAGGTTAAACAAAAAAAGGACCCTAAAAAGCTGGGTCTCTTAGGTCCTAAGTCATTCCTCCAGGCTTCTTACAGATGTGCACCATGAATAACCATGTAGTCATGGCTAAATACAAATGTCTGAATTGGGAATGGGTATCCCATTCTTTGAGAGGCTACTGCAACTTGGAGCTAGGTGTTTGTGCAAACTGTCTCATTGACAGCAGACAGTGGACTGTAATTATGGTCTCCTTGCTGCGGTACTTCGTAATTCCAGAGGAGACCCAACAGTTAAAAACTTTTCAAGAGCTAACATATATTAAAGAAAAACACCTATGAGGCCATAGGTAATTCAGAAGACTCAGTGCCACCTGAGTGTATATCTTGCTTCTTAAGAGGAAACTGTAAAAATCTCAGAAGCTGTGGAGGCAGAGACAACCTTCTTCATATGACTAGGATAGCAGAGCCTCCAGTGAAGATACCTCTTCCTTTTCCACTTTGCACCCTGGAGCATCCTTGTAAGAATTGTAAGTTAATGTGGTTACTTGGGCTGGAAATAAAAGTTGCTTTTGTGCCATCATAAAACTTTTATGGTGGTACAATGGCCTAGTGAACAGATGTCCATGCTCCTCGTCATCCCACAAATACCCAAAATCTGTGGCTGTGACATAGGTGGGATGAATTTGTGCTGCTATTTTGCAGCAGATATCTGTTTGCTTTTAGGTGAGAATTCTCGTTCCTGGGGTGCATAGAATCGGGCCTCTGTAGCCCTTGGATTGCCTGCGCAGGTTCCCCATTGGCATAGGTGTGCCCCAAGTTTGATTTCCTGGGCATGCAAATGGGGAAATTCTGGGGTTTCCCTGATTGTACAAATATGCCCTGGGACTCCATCAGTCCTCCTCTGCTATCAGGGAAGCTCAGCATTGTTTGCAAAGGCATGCCCATAGTGTTGTCCTTTGGGATTGGGCCCTAGCTTCTTCTCCCAATAGCTGCAGAAGCCCAACCCTGAAAGAAAGTGGCCAATTGGCCAGTGAATCAGGCCAGCTATGCTAGGACACATGCTGGCATAACAGATCTGCTTCATTTGGCGATGTCTGTTTATACCCTTAGAACCTTAGGATCTAAATGCTCCTAGTTTGAGGAACTTTTGTTTTCTTTTTAGGAGTCCTGGTGATGAATATATTTAGTGTGCTATGTCCTAGAAATAATAGATAAGGGCTAATTCTTCCAGCTCGTTTCTCTCTATTCTTTGTCTCTTTTCAGAGACACTTCTCTTGAGATTTCCCAAAAAGGTGAGACTCTGGAAGGTCTCCTACATACTTGAAGCATCATTAGCTACCAGCCTGGATTTTCTGTGTCCTAAAGCAGTGATGCACAACCTTCTGACCCCAGGGGCCAGATGAATGATGCAGGATAGGTCTGTGGGCCAGACAGCCTGGGGTCAGCATATGGGGTTGGTTTGCTGGCCCATCCAGCTGTGATCCAGAGATCCAGCCATGGCCCAACCCTGAGTGCCAGATCCAATGGCAGAGGGACCCCCCTGCCTCCCACTCCCTTATGCTGGTGCACAAAGCTGTATCATTCAATCTGCAAGGCTTCTCACAGCAGTGGGCTGTGTAAATGTTGTAACTGAAATCCACAACAATTAATCCATCTGCTGCTATCCAATTTCCAAATTTCTGGACCTGTAGGGAGCCCTGTGGGCCAGATGACGTGGCCCTATGGGATGGATTTGGCCCTTGGGTCAGAAGTTGAACACCACTGTCCTGAGCCATTAAAAATATATTATGAAACTATATATTGCTATTTCTGCCCATCGTCTACTAGAAAGGGGCCACATTGTCTTCTTTCCAGGGGTGGTTGGTTTACTCCTGTAAGAACTTCTCCACATCTTTCCACAAATTAGAGAGAGACTGCCTTTTCGGGATCCCAGATTTTTAGTAGGATTAATTGTGACTGCTGTTGGTCCATGAAGAGAGATTTCTTAGCAGTCATTGTCTTAGTCAAAAGGGCAGGGAAGATCCAAGTCCTTATGGCAGGAATATCTTATGCAGTAGTCTGTAGAGGCAAAGTGACTCTAAGGTAGGGGTGGGCAAAATACGGCCTGTGGGCCAGATTCGTTCCACCAAGTGATTCTGTCCGGCCCATGGTGGGATCGTTAGCCCTGCCTAGGCATGTGTAACTCGTCTCCTGCCCCAGGTGTGGAGTTGCCAATTGATGTGGAGTACAGCCTACTCTATCCCAAGGGGGCGTGGGGCTCTCAGGCACATTGGCAGCTGTGGTTCATGGGGCTGGGTGGTACGGAGGTGGGGCGGGGGTGGTGTAGCAGCTGGACTCAGCTTAGCAGAGTGAACTGTGGTGGCATTTCACTCTGCACTCAGACTTCCGACTGCTGCTGCCAGCGTCAGCCCCCTGCCTGTGGAACCGGGGAGCAGATTATGGTTTTGCCCCAGGCCTTGGCCCTGGGCTGTCACCACCCCACAATCCTGGCCCTGGCCCTGCTCACTGGTCCTGCACCCTATTTTCCTGCAGCCCTGTCTCATCCACCCTGCCAAGTGGGGGTCTTGAACCCAAGTGCGGGTCCATGGAGACCCTGCCTGCTTGCCCACTCTATCTGGCACCCCTGCCAGTGGGTGTGGGGTGTATGGTCCTGGGGCCAGACAGAATCAGTTGTCATCTCCCTGGCCCCTGCCCCCCTGCCCTCAACAGCTCACCAAAATTCCTTAATTGGCTCTCCGGCCCAAATAATTACCACCCCTGCTTTAAGGCCTTCTCCAAATTATTTATCTTAGCCGGATGGTTTACCTTCTGGTTTCTTTCCCAAACCCCAATTACTTGGTGTGGAATTTTTAATTCCTTTAGTGATATTGGGTCTCCCTCCCCTCCTCTCTCCTATTATCTGGATAGAAGAACTGTTCTTAAATTGCTCTAGATAATTTGCTGACAAAATAAAGGGTTAACCCATTTCCACAGAATCATTATTAACACAAGTCCCTCAAAACCAGCTATATGCTCACATGCTTGGATCTACCTGGGCAAATGAGGACCCAACATAAGTGTTCAATTAGCTTTTGCTGTTTCATTAAGAGATGTCCCAGAAAAGGTTTGTAAAGCAGCTACTCTAGAGTCCAGACTTACTCCTCCTTTTTATGCTACTTTTTGTTAGAGGGCTGTGAGCCTGGTGGTTTGACAGCTTTGCATTTTGTTAAAGAAATTCCAAGCTCCCACATCCAGGACATGAATTGTTTATGTTTGTTTGTTTATATAAAAATTAAGGCTGTGCGAAGCTTTGGTCGCTGATTCGATTCGGCCTGATTTGGTGGCCGAATCTCTGAATCTGAGTTGAATCTGGAGACCCTTTAATCTCAACGAATCGAACTGGACCCTCCGAATCGATTCGGAGAGATTCGACGATTCGGACGCAGACACAGCTTTAACTGTTTTTTCTACATACCTCAAGGTACCAGGCAGCTCATGAACACTGAGATGATGGGGTGGATGCAGCGTCCCACGGGAGTGTGGGGGGTCCGCATTGAGCTTGGTGGCTAACCCAGAAGTGGAACAGAAACACTTCCAGTCCACTTCTGGGTCCGCCGCGAAGCATGCAGCACCCCTCCTGCGTTCCTGTGGAACGCTCCATCCAAGCCATGCCTGGTTCCTTGAAGTATGTAAAAAAAACCCAAAACATTTAAAGCTGTGTCTATGGCCAAATTACTGATTCTCCGAATCGGCATCCAATCTTCAGATTCGGATTTGGCCAAATCAAATCAAGACAGTGATCTGAATCAACGAATCCAATTGCTGTCCTCTGAATTGGGCTGTAAATGTGGAGGTGGGTGTACACATATATGTATATACTAGCAGAAACCCACAAAATATTTGCTATTAAATGTTTATTGGAAAAGTATTTCCTTAAATACAGGATTTTTAGTTATCCTTTGACCGAATGCTGTAACGGAATCAAAACTTCTCAACCTTGAACGACACTGTTCCCGCCGCCCTCCTGCCTCTTTCCCGGGGCAGCCAGCCCATTCCCAGGTGGTCCCAGGCAGGGGGAAGTTGGCAGGGACAATGCACAGGGTGCTGGAAGACCACCAAGGCTAAGCTTCCCTGAGCATCCCTGGACTTCAGTGCATTGTGCACTGTTGAAACTGGTGGGTGCTGCCTGTGAGCTGGGGCTGCACCCACATACCTAGCATCCTGCCTGGGGGGCATCACTGCTGTGGAGGGAAGCACCGCATCCCCCCACAGTTTGGGGGCTGTGTGACCTGGTGGCAGCTTGCACAGGCAGGCTCTGCTGAGGAAAAGAAAAGAAAAAAAGTGGCGAGGGGCCTGATTTTTTCTCCCCCCCACCCCCGAGAGCCTGTCTGCATTTACTGCAGCCAGGGAGTGAGCTGCTGGCAGGCCCTGAACTGCGGGGGACCCTGGTTGCTTCCCCCTGTGGCAGCACCCCCCCGCCGCAGGCACTCACCCACTGACAACCTGCCCAGGCGGTCCCTGGGGGGCCATTGCTGCTATGGAGGAAAGCACTGGGGTCCCCTGCAGCTCAGGGCCCACAAAATAATCCTCCAGTAGTATTATTATAATTATAGATATGTGGGTGTGGATATACATGTGTATGTGTGGGTGAACATGTATATGTGTATATACATGTGGGTGCAGGTGTGTGTAGAATCTATAGCTATAGATGTATATTCAGGTGTGAGTGTACATGTATGTGTGTGGGACGTATGTGCAGGGGGTGAGCACGTGTGGGCGGTATACGTGTGTGGGTGTATATGTATATACAAGTGGATGTGGGTGAGGGTGGGTGGGTATATGTGGGTGTGAGTGGATGTGTGGGTGTCCTTGTATGTGGGTGTCAGTGTAAGTGTGTGTGTGTGCACACACACATGGGTGTGGGTATATTTGTGAGTGTGGGGGTGTGTGGTATACTTATGTGTGTGTGGGATGTACATTTATGTGTGTGGGTGTACATGTAGGTATATGTGTGTGTATACATATGTACATATACTGTGTGAGTGTACATGTGTGTGTGTATAGGGGCATACATAGCGGTGCCCTCTGTGGCGGAGTGGGGTCTGTCTGTCCCCCACCGCTACGGCGCATCCATATGTACATGCATCCACATCTACACACACACACACACACACACACACACACGTACGTACATCCATACACTATGTATATATACCCACAACTCACAGGTACACACATGCACACACACGTATATGTGTGGATCTACCTGTGGGTAGTGTATGGATGTACATATATATGTATGTGTATAGATGTGGATGCATGTACATATATTTATCTTTGGAGAGGGTGTGTGTGTATGTACTTGTGTGGGTGTATGTGTGTGCGGATGTGTGTACCTGTGTGTGTAAATATGTGAGTGGATGTACATGTACATGTATATATGGGTGTTGGCATATATGTGTATGTGTGTGGGGGTGTGTGTATGTGTGTATACACACACACACAAGGTTGCCTGTTGCACAGCTCTGCAATCCTACTGATACTTTGTCTGTTTCAGTAGGCTGTTTAAAACAGATTTTACTGCAGCTTTGTTTTTGTTTTGGAAAATGCTTGACAACTTTTAAATTACTTTCAATTATCTTCAGTGGAGAAAAGAGCCAATTGAAAATGTTGCGTGCATTTTTGTGCTTTAAAGATTCCATATGTAGAGCGAGTCATTGCACTGAATATTGAAACTGAGGTATCATAGTATATAGCAGTCTTGATATATTTTACAAATCTATGTTCTTTTTGACGAGTACTGGGGAGAGGGAGTCCCTTCTAGGAATTCTAGAACTGCTTCTGGGTTTGTAAAGCTGTTAGCCTCTTTCTGTGTAAAAGTTAGAACAATTTTCCACATACCCTGGTTAGCTTGAATATCACTTGAGAGAGAATTGGTGTCTAAATCTTTTGTCCCTCAAGGGCTGAAAAGAATTTTTGTTTTTGTCTTTCTGCATTGGCACTGATGTACCCCTGAAGACTTTTTTATTTTTGGTTCTTGTGTGGTATTCAAGGACCACATCTTTTGAAGTGCATTGGAAATATTATTGCCTGATTGCTGTCAGTTCCTCAGCCATAGGTCCAGGATTTCCGAGGACTTGAGTAGTAGTGCAACCTGTTAAGTAACAACATATTAATTAAACAGCTGAAAAGTATAAAAGACACCTTCATGTCTGCTATTTTAAACTGGGGTCTATGGGTACATATCCTTTTTTTTACTTGGCAAAAAAATGAGTACTTCGTTCTTGGGTTTTTCCCTAAAAAGTACAGAGAAAGAGAGCTAAAGCCTACCTTCAAAGCAACATTTTGATTGTTTGACAGGAAGGAGAAGAAGAAGAAATTCCAGAATTACCAGACTCATCGCTAGAAATGGGAATTTTGCCGAAAGAGATCAGGAAACTGGTAGAGAGAAGGCGACAAGTGAAGCAACTGATGAAACAGCCACATTTAAATCCTGACCTCTATTTACAGGTATGTCTTATGTAAGAGCTCCCCTTGCTTCATTTTATCTTAAGTGCCTTTGTCTGACTACAGAAGAGAAGGGATTCCTTTAGTAGTCACAGAAGACTGGAAAAACTTCTATTCACTGCAGTTGAAACTTATAGAGATAATAGGAACAGGAAGCAATTGTGAATTTAACTGTGAATCTTGTTAAATGTATTTGGTTCTTTTTTCAGTATGATATCAGGCAGAAGGCTTTGAAGCTTACAGCTAACAGCATGTATGGTTGTCTAGGATTTTCCTACAGCAGATTCTATGCCAAGCCTTTAGCTGCTTTGGTGACACACAAAGGGAGAGAGGTGAGTTATTAAAAAGGTATGAATATGTTTTAATGATGAAGTATCCCAGTTTTCAGTGAGTAGCTGAGCAGTTTTGACTCATTACCTACTTTCATTTTTACTTTGTAATTGTAACTTAATTTTGGCTTTTTTATGCTGAGAAGGTGAAAGGGAAAAATTAAAGTAAACGAATCAGATAGATGTAAATACAACCATTATCTATGGATGAGAGTCCTCTGTTGATATGCTACTTCTGGTTTTGGTATGATAAACTAATCTGAAGCCAAATAAAGGCTACTCTTCATCTCATAGAGCGTTTAAGTAGTTGGTAAGCTAGTGTACCAAATGATTTGGCAATGTACTAAGCTGACAATTGATTTGAGTGGCTACTTGTATGTGTGAAATTATACATGTAACTGAGCGACCTGCCTGAATTGGGGCCTTGTTTTTTCAAATGCTGTTAGTACTTTGTCACAGCTCGTGTACTGGTCTCCAAATACTAAAATCGGGGGTGCACCGATAGAAATTTTGGGGGCCAATACTGATAGCTGGTATTTAAGGAGGCATATCAGGTGATACCGATCTGGTTTACGATACAGCTGTGTACAGCTGGTAATTCTGTTGTTGGTGGAGGGAATGGGCACGGGGGGCAGATCAATGCCCCCATCCCGTGGTGTGGGAGGGAGGGGACGAGGCAGGCACTGCCTAGCCGGGGTGGGGCGGGTTGCAGGACGGAGCTGCAGCTCGTTGCGGGTGGGGTGCTCCTGGATCTGCGCAGGGAGGGGCAGGTGGGCTGCAGCTGTGGACTGGAGCCAGGGCTGCGCCAGGCTCTTCTTGGCGGTGGCTGGGCTCGGGGTGGGCGGCAGCAGTGCTGGGAGGGTCAGACTTGACCTCTGCTCCATTAGTTGTCAACTTGATTTATAATATTTATGTTCTTGTCTTTTTATTATTGGGGTAAAATGAACTGTGCTTGAATAACTTCAGAATTTTTTGGAATGAAAATTGGGTCATAATGGTGTATATGTATGGTAGGTACTGATAAAATAGACTACATTAGCCATTTCTGTAGATTTTTTTTTTTTTTCTGGGAAAACAGAAGGTGAATTAGGAAATTAATAATAATTTAATTAGTAGTTTTTACCTAGATCAGTTTTTCAATGGACAATTCTTTCTAAAATAATAGAAATAATGATCATTCTTTTTAGGAAATTCTAGCCAGAAAGAATGGAGTATTAAACCCTTTTTTACATTAACTTCTTAGTGCCTACCTTCTACTTATCAACAAACAGTAATGAAACATATTACCTTTAGCAGCCGGAGCAATGGGCTGTCACTATCAGCAGGTGCAGGAAGAAAAAAAATAAAGAAAAGTCCAAGAAAACTAATATATTTCTATGAAATGTGATAAAGGTGCATATGACAGCTAAAAAGGTCAGAATATATCACATGAGTTGGTAAGTTTTCAGAAGTCCTGAGATACTAGTCTCAGTAGATTGTGAAGCAGGTCAGTGGGATCTCAGTATGCCTTTACATGAAACAAAATTATAGTTTCCTTTAAGGCACAACTTGGGTTACTTTTTTAATTTATATTTTTGTTAACCTTGAAGAAGGTATAACAGTGTATTTTAATAAAAAAAGGAGGGAAGTGCATTTCGAGGATAAGTGCAGTGTAGACTTTGCAATGCTACTTTTTGCAAAGGTGATAAGCCATTTGGTGGCTGACAGCACCCCTCTGTAAATAGTAGGACTTTTCAGTATGACAGATACACAAGGCTGGATACTTTTGTTTAAAGCACTAGACAGCTGAGTATATAAGTAATTTTAATTAGTAATATTTTGGCAAGATACAGGCTTGACTCTGTGACATTCCAGAAGTATATACTGTGCGCTTGTATTGTGCTTTGACTAAATAGTCCTATAATTTATGCATTTTCATTTTACAGTCATATTGATATGCTAGAAGTTATCTCCTTTTTTACTGTGAAAAGAATCATTTTTATAAAGGGGACCCTAAGTCTGCATCTGTTGAGTGGGAGCAATACATGAATGAGCAGAAGCATTTTTTTAGAGAGGCTAAGTGCTGTGAAGAGTCATGCCTTCCGATAGTGCTTTGTTCAATCAGCTTTGCTTGACGTGTGATGTAAACTTAACAATGATTGGTAGACCTGTTTGCATGTGTAGGTTAGCCCTCAGCAGAGATACTTGGGGAGTACGAATTTTGCTTGTGTACATGATTCCAGTGAATAAAATATAATGTCTAAAATGGCTAGTGTCGTAATTGTAGTGATTTTTCACTAGATGGCGATAGAGACCTTGAGATCATTAATCAATTAAGTATTTAATTTATGTCATTAAATTATTATACTCACTGCATTTCAAACAGATCTTTTTGTGATAACCTGTAACTCGATAATATAGAGTATTAGTGTGTGGTTATTTCGTTTTAATTTGAAACATAGGGCATCACAGGCCTATTTGTGCAAGTTTTAGATATTCTTGAAGGAAAATGCTTTTTTAAGGGGATGGGTTAAGCCCAAGTATTTGCCAACACCAGAAGTCAGTGGAAATGTTTACATTAATTATGTTTTCATAATCAAATGGGTTTTTCTCTAACAAGCATTCTCTGTAGTATTTCCAAGCCAAACACTGCATTAGTGAGTTGGTTTTATAATACATTTAATTGTCAAACGTTTTTGTGTTGTGGACCAAACGTAACAGGAGTTTTCATGGGACGCTTCTCTTCTGGTAACTACAGCAACTGCTTGCATGGATAAAGTAATAGGAAAGTATTTTATGTATTTTTAGCTGTCCTTTAATGTAATTTAACAACTGGAAACAAGGCGAGTCAGTGCTGTGTAACCAGCCAGCTCTGTGCAGGCCACTGATGACAGTCAGTGTAAGGTCAATCTGTCACTCTCTTTGAAAGACAGTCTTCCTGCGGAGAGTCAGATGCGTTTGTTTCCCAATTCAGGATTCCCTGCATTGAAGACTGTTTTCTGTGGGGCATCAGAATTGTTGCCAAGCTGATGGGTGGGCCCAACGCAGTTGTCATTTTCCTAAATCAGTGTTCTTTTTGCATAATAACATCTTCTCCAGGATGTAATTCTTCTCTCAGGATGTAATTCTAGACTTCATTTTATTGGCCCTTTAAT
The DNA here is from genome assembly GCF_000455745.1 of Alligator sinensis. NCBI lineage: Eukaryota > Metazoa > Chordata > Crocodylia > Alligatoridae > Alligator > Alligator sinensis. Next base: position 355,580 of record NW_005841932.1, read on the forward strand.
CTTGTCTCCCCGTCTTCTTTTAAAGCATAGCTGTATATATTCACCAGAGCTATCCTGCCATGCCTGCAACAGCTTTTCAGATCTCCTTTCCATAGTATAATTGTGGGACAGGTAGAAGAACACAAGCTGGGGAGTGAGTCCTCTTAGGCTGCTTACAGACATGAAAAACAGAAAAAAACAGTGCTTTACTTTCAGCTTGGCATGCTCCCGTGCCAAGCATAGCACATGTCCAGAAGAGGCATTGCATTAGCTTGATCCAGCTTGTTCAATATCTGTATAGATTAGGCACTTCATTGTAGCTTTTTGATTGAATCAGCTATTAGATAAAAGTGACAAAAAGCTCTGCTGAAGTGCCCCGTCTATACAGACACTGGGGAGCGAGGTCAAACTAATAATGCACTTCCTCTTTCATTAAAGCGCTGGTTTGTTTTTATTTCATGTCTGTCAGCACCTTTAATGTCTTGTTAGAAGCAACCTTCTTACTGCCATCCACAGTTCCACTAGAGCTGTGCCATCCAATATAACGTTTGAGGAGACATGTAGCTTAGATGCTGAAAAACACAAGAGAAAAGGGTTGTCTCTAAATATTGCAATGACAGACTGGTGAACTAGTAGTCAAAAGTGCTGCCTTATGCTTTAGAACAGGGGTTGGCAACGTTTTTGGGCAGAGTGCCAAAAACACTCATAACTTTGACTTGTAAGATGTTGATGTGCCAGGGGCAGACGTTAGGGGAACTGAGGGGCCTGATCCTTGTTGTGGCAGCACAGCCCTGGCTCCTTCCCTGAAGGATGTGCCAAGCAAATGCCTTTGCATACCATGATCTAGCACTTGTGCCAGGGGTCACCTGCCCCTGCTTTAAAAATTCCATTAAGTCGTATAACAGGACTAAAGATTCTACATCAAAAGCCAGCAGTCTTCTCTTCCAAGTATTAGGTTAGAGATATTTGAGTCTCAAGGAGATGAAGAATTTCAAGGAGTTGAAATTTTTCAACAGGCCCAAAAATTTAAGTACCAACAGTACTGCCTGGATGCAGCCCCTGTTGCAAGCAGATGTATCATATAATCCCTGCATGAAATGATCAAGAGACATCTTTAAATGAGTTTAGGTTTCATGTCCCAACTGCTTCAATTTAAAGATAGTCCCAGAACCTCTGTTCTTTGGCTAGGAACCTTCATGTTTTTCAAAAACTGAAGAATGTTTAGGATGGGAAACTTTTAACTGTGTTACCTTACTTTTTATTTTTTGTTGCTTGTTTTCCCATCTTACCATTATGTTCCTGTACCTTATGAACTAGAAAACATGGGCACAGGCACTTGCAATTCAAAAATGTTAGCTGTTTAGTGACTCAACAATACCTATTAGGCCTGTGTGAATAGGGAAGTATTCGATTTGGATTCGGAGGACAGTGATTAGATTCGGAGATTCGGATCACTGTCCCGAATTGATTCAGCTGAATCAGCTTCTGAAGATTTGGCACTGATTCAGTGATTCGGATCAGGTGGGGAGAGGCAGGTATAGCCAGGTGGTCCCTCCAGCTGTGCCTGCCACTCCCCAGTGCAGCTGCTGGAGAAGCCCCCATGGCTTCACTGCCTGGCCCCACCCCACACCTGGCCCTAGCCTACTCCTGGCACTTTCAAAAAAAAAAAAAAAAGCCCCATGCTTACCAGCTGCAACAGGGACTGTGGGGGCTCTAGGGTCTCCTGGCAGAGCCCCTGCCCTGCATAGCCCCTGCCCCTGATGGCCCCCCTGCCTGGCTCCAGCAGCCTGGCAACAAAAAAAACAAACAAAAAACCCTACACTCA
>NW_005841932.1:358189-392081 GCF_000455745.1 Alligator sinensis
CCAATCCCTCCCTCACTCACACCCCTTCCCTTCCCCTCCCCTAACCCCAACAGATTTACCATCTGGGGGCAGCTGTTAGCTGCTTGTTTAGTCTATGGCCGAATCTCCCAATCAGTCAGATCTTTTCTGAAGCTTTTGTGAATTGATTCGGATGCTTCAAATTGATTCGGAGATTTTCTTGGCCTCCTAATTTGATTCAGATTTGGAGATTTGGTCCCCAAATTCTTCCCTTCCCCTCCCCTAACCCCAACAGATTTACCATCTGGGGGCAGCTGTTAGCTGCTTGTTTAGTCTATGGCCGAATCTCCCAATCAGTCAGATCTTTTCTGAAGCTTTTGTGAATTGATTCGGATGCTTCAAATTGATTCGGAGATTTTCTTGGCCTCCTAATTTGATTCAGATTTGGAGATTTGGTCCCCAAATTGGGCCGAATCTCCTCTGAATCGAATCAGCTACCGAAGCTTCACACAGCCCTAATACCTATGTTATTCCTAAGAATATTAGTATTATTAATGTCTCTTTATTTTGAAGTGGGCTCCTGATAATATTGTCTGCTCTATAAGAGGTTGATTTGAGATACCCAAATAATACTAAAGTTTCCAGAAGACAATAAATTTACCAAATTAGGAATAAGGTCACCTGCTTTTTATGGTTATCACTCTTCCTAGTAAATTCACGGGTGTAAATTTAGAAATAAAAGTAGAAATTGCCTGTCTCCTAAGGTAAACTTGAAAAAAAGTCTTTCTGCTACTCATAGAACCAGGTGCTTAATCCCAAATTCCCAAATGTCTCCTGGGAATGTTGTCATTCTGCACAGATTCACAGTTGGAGGAGATGGTACTCGATGACTTTCCCTTCATTCATGAGTACTAATTTCCTCAGTAAAAGTTCAAAGTTTCTTATCCAGTTGGACAAGTAATAATGTGGGCAAGTTCAACATATCCATGATCATCACAGATACTAGAGATAAGATGTTCCATCTGTATATTACATTGATAAGTCTCAGTTTGTTTTATGCGCCAGACAGCTCAAACTTAGATTGATATATCTTTCGAAAGAGGGCAGTTGGGTAATGATATTCTGTCAGTGTTACAGAAAGGAAATTTCAGGTAAACAAATAATTTAATTTTTCCTGTTGCTCAGGATCTGTGCTCAGAAGTGCTCACTCAGCAAGGTTTGTTTAGTAATATTTTTTACTGGGCCAACAAATTGCATAGTTGGGCAAACAAAAGAGGTTGCCAAACAGACCTTATAGCACTTCAGTTCTGTCACAGCAAAAATAGATTTTTGCTGCATGCTGCTCATCCTTCTGGTTTCTTTGACATTTCCTGTGCCAGTGGGAGACTTTCCTGTGGCTGACTGAGCATAGGAGTTCATTGGTTTCCTGTAGATAACATGGAACAGTTTCTGGCACCTCCTGCAATTGCACTTTCAACAGCGTGAGAGTTGAAATCAGAACACACTTATAAAGTACGCAAGACACAGATTGTTCAATCCCTTTGGTTATTTGTGGAATTGACATCTGTTATTTTATTGTACCCATGGCTCTAAATCAGGGGTGTCAGACTTGTGCTTCTAGCTGGATCTAGAGTGGGGCAAAAGACAGTAGTGGCACTAGTAGAGCACATGGTGGCCATGTGCCCTGGGGAAGTGGACGCACTACTGCTGTTGTGTACTCTTCTATCTTTGCATGCTCTGTGGTCTCCATGTGCCCCCAACTTCCAGTGTCCTGCTGGTAGTCCAAAGGGTTGGCTATAGCAGCTCCATGCCTGTGGGCCCAATGTTTGATATGCCTACTCTAAGGCTAGGGAGAGATATTACACATAAACCACTTGAAGTGATCAGAAACTGGTTTAAACCTGTAACAGAACAGATGTTGATTGCATATAAACCAGTTTGAGAAAAACCTGGTTGAATGTATCAGACTTAACTGATTTGGCTCAAACCGGTTTATGCATTGTCTGTCCCAGACCCCTGACTGCTTCAACTTAAATCAGAGTCCCCCAGCATCCCAGCATGCTCTTTGGGCTGGGCGGGGCTCTCTGCTCCACCGCAGGGCTGGCCCCTCCCTCTGCTCCCTGGCTGCAGCTCTGGCAGTCTCTGCAGGTGTCTGCCTAGCTTTGTGCTTTACATATTACCAGTACCGAGAAATCTGCGTTTGCCTCTGGTAAAAAGTAAAGTCTGTGCTTTACTCTGTTTTTCCATGGGAAATGGAAAACCTGGATTCCTGGTCAACATGCACGGTGATTATAAAAGATAGCACCTGATTTCCATTGGAGCTAGTTGGTCTGGGTTCTCTAAACAGTATTAAGGTGTTCTTTTCAATTGTACGTGGTTCATAGTACACAATGACAACTTTGGACTCTGTCTGCTTTAAACTCTTGCTATTAGACTAGTGGGAATTCGAGAAAAAATTGGTGAAGGACAAGTTTTAAGGTTATTTTCAGTGCATATCTAAGAAAAATGTTTGTGTTGCAGAGCGATGCAAGTCCTGCATTTCAGTCCATATTTTCATAATATATTACTTTATCTAGAATAATTACTAACAGCTTCTTGATCAGATGCTCAATTTGATAAACCACTCCAGTGATCATTTGAGACACCCATAAATCTACTGCCTTTGAATTTAGAGAGTGCTTATTAAATTGCCATGGGTGAAATCCAAGTGCAAAGCTTCCATTGATTTCAGTAGGACTAGGATTTCACCTCAGAAGTGTGAAGAACCAAAGTTACTGCAACCACTCTTTTGTAGGCTGATTTTTCTCTTAATGTGTAATGGGATATTAATATATTTTTGTAGGAAACCTAGTTACATCTTGACTAGTATTAAGGAATGCTGTAGGTATTGGGCAGATGATTTTTGGATTGGTTCTTTTCTCAAACTTACCCCATTATAAAAAAAAAAATGCTTGTTAATATTTCTAATTGTAAGAATGGCATGAAGGTTTAGTGGGAAGATCCCAATAGTTTGAGGCAAAATCTGACTATTAGAAAAATGAGCTGGAGCGCAAGAATCCTTTCTTTTCTTCTTTTTTTTTAGTTTAATCTAAAACCTATCTTGTGAAGTATAGTCTTTCAAGAATCCTTAGTGAACTTCTGGTTGTGATGAAGTGAACGGCAAAATTCTCATTAACTTCACAGTGGTTAGAATTTGACCCCAGAAGTTTAGTATTGCCCCTTGAGCTCCAAATACAACAGTTCAGTGACAGCTAATGTTTTAATGTTCATATCAGTGGGTTTAATATCTTTTTTAAAATCATAAATCTCATATGGTTTGGCTTGTATCCTTTCTTAACCCAATAAGAAAACTTCCTTATATTAAAAAAGAATTTATTGCTCAGTTTCTTTAAACTAAAATAATTTAATTAATGTTAATTCAAATTTTACACTAAGGAAGATTTATTCGCATTTTGGCTAATAGCTGATTTCATATTTTAAACTGATAACTAAAGAAAGTTAAACCTGAACTAAACAAAAATAGGTGTGCTAAGACTGAAATCCTGCCTGAAGGGGCTTGATTAAAGAGAGGTGTTTAGAGCTGACATTTTTCCAGTTGTCCATCAAGTGTTTAGGACTGTTAGCATATGCTACTATGTATCATAGATGTTAAAGATGGAAAAAGAACTATTACATCATCTAGCTCATCTTCCAAATGTATACAGTTTCATCAGTGCTGATACAAATGTTTTGGATTTTATGCTGAAGAACCTTCTTGCCCTTACAAAAAGTTTTATTGAACATAACCTGTTTTTAATTTCTGACATTTTTTGCCAGATCTAAAACCAAAGCAAACCTGCTTTGTATGAGTAACATGTTTTTTGACAGGTGTTCTGAAGCCCCACATTTTGGCAATGGTCCAGGATGACAGAGCAGTAATGATTTTGAAACTGCCATTTCTTCCTTGTTAAGGGATTGGAAGAAAACTGAAGTTATTAACTACTACTCACCTCTAAGCAGATTGCAAGAAGATCAGTATGGGGTCTAATTGACTGAGATTACCTGCTTTACATAACTTCTTTTTCTTCTCCTTCTCCTTCTTTTTTTTAAATCCCCTACATATTCTCTGTCATGGCCCTCACCATTTTCTTCTTACTTTTTTTTACCTATGTACCATTCTCGGTGGCTACCTTGTAGGTTCTAAGTATGAGATCATATTCCTGCTTAAGTGTGGTGTAATCATTCCAGTTATATAAAGGTTATCTGGAACTAGTTTACTGTATTTGTCACTTGCTGTTTTAGTTCAGTGGAAGTCGTTTTATGTAAATCATGAAACTCTGATGTATGGCTTGTAACAAGATGTATTTTAATTTAGTGCATTAAAACATTATTGTAGAATAAAAATATCTTGGAAACTTTAGGACTCAGAAACATGAAAACTGTCACTGGAGATTATATTAGGTTAATCTGTACATACATCAAAATTGCCTTGCATTGATACTATGAGAGATGTTCTATCAGCCGTTACAAAGACCAGTGCAGAGTTTGGTAGAAAGCTGGCACACACAAAATTCTTTCCATTTGCATGTGAGCTACTTGGTGAAATGAACCAGTGCATTTTTTTCTCAATATTTCATTTTTTGAACATACTTTTCAGCCATTTGCAAACATTTATGCAGGGGGGACTTTGATTGAGGTGGATCATCTTTTCATTGTAAGTAAACTTTTTTTTTCTGTTTTAACTGATTCCTTCCCTTCCATCTCATGTTATCCAGTAAGTGACATGCTTTAGCTATGGCACTGGGAAGCTTTCATAATGTTATAGTGAATCTCCTTGCTAGAAGAAAATATTGCTTCTCTTTTCCAATTGCCTTTGGCCCAAGGAACAGAAGTTCATTGAATTTTGCAGGCTTGCAGGAGATCCCTTTTTACAACTTAGTTTATTTTTAGTCACATTGAAAATAGAATTTCCATATTTGCTTTTAAAGGAAAAATATAGAGAAGTTCCCTCTGACACCAGTTTCTGCCATCTAATGCTTTAGTATTGGACAGTGTTCAGCTATGAGAGTGATCAAATGAATAATTACCCAAAATCCCACTGCTGCAAGTCTTCTAGACTTTCCCCCCAAGAAATAGGAAGATATACTCATGACAGGCTGACCAAGGAAAAAATAATAAATTGTGGCTTTTGTTTGTGTGTCTGTTTCATCCTGGGGTGTGAGCTTGTGTCAGTCTGGTCTGTCATAAATACTGTGTTAAATTACAGCAACCTTTTTTGTTTTTTTTAAGAACTGTTTGATTTGTTGCCAGAGATTCCTGAGCCCACTAGTAATAGTTTTAGGGATCCTATTCCTTCTCTGAAAATTGGTGCCAATTTTGGACTGTGCAGCTGTCCCAGTTTCCTTTCCATTAATTTCACAGTTGGAATAGATTAACTTTTATTGTATCAGCTATTTCATTTTTCCCAGTGCTTTTGCCTTTTTATTTAAAAAAGTAGAGGCAATGCTTTCTCATTCTCCGGTAGTTTTTGGGTATGGGAAAGCATGATAAGTTAGGCATTTCTGTGAGTGTTCCAGACATGATCCTTCTATTCTTCCATGCAGCACTGCATAGTTTTTTGGCTTTACTTGCCTGCATAATAACAGAAAGCTTATTTGCTAAGCCAGGCAACTTCTTTTTACTGTGAGGAGCATGTAAGGCATGCATGATAGTAGATTATCACAATTATCAAGTATCAGTACAGATTGGTATTTGTCCCTGGCCTTTTCCCTGTTAATTTAAGGGAAGCCTATTTTGTCTCCATCAGTATGTTCTTCTCTTTGAGGAAAATCGAGGTTAATAGTTTATTAATAGTCTGCATTGTTCTTAGAACTTCACACGGGGTTTCTATGCACTCCCAGTGTAAGTTTTATTTAATTTGTTCTGTATGACAATACTCTTGGCAGCTCATGTGTCCAGAGGCATATAGTGTGGAAGCATCTATCTGTTGTGTTGCCTGGATTTTGACTTCCTGATGTTAAGCAGAAAAATAAGCTGTTCTGAGAAGATTGGATTTACATGTGTGAATAGTTTCTTTAATTATCAGTTTCTGCATCCCAGCCAAAATTTGGTTTAGGACCATGTCAGCAAAGGGGGGTGGGAAGAACCCAGGGACATTGCCTATTATGTGGAAGGGAATCTGTGAATGCCCAAAACCAGAAATAAAGGAAACAAAACTGAACTGGTAGCCATACCCACTTTTGAAGAGAGAGGAAAAATTCCATTACATCATCTGCTTTAATTGTTTTGTAGAGCTGCTAAGTATATCTTTTTTTTGTTTTTAGATGGTTATGTGTGGCATAAAGTAGTGAAAAAAATTACATGAGGTTACAAATATGTTATCTAAATAGGAGGTGACAGATTCTTTTTCTCTTTCTCTTTTTATCCATCTTCCCTCTTCAAATAATCATTACATACATTCTTTTGTCTTTTTTGGTAAATCTCTTCCTCAGAAGCATTTTAAAGCAATATTGGCTGAGTATAAAGCATATATATCTTCCTGTCAAAAATAAATATTGTATTAGCAGGAAATAGCCCTTTTTAAATCTATAGCTGGTTAGAAGTTAGAGCCTAAGAAGAGGATTATTTTTTTCAGTGCTGCATTTAGCTAAAACAGTGTCTTCTGTGAGTTAAGTGGCAGGGATGAAGTGTGCAAAATAATGGAATAGAACAGTGGGTAGGGAGCTTTATAATCTAATAAGGCATCATTCATGGAGTAGTCAAAACTGATAAAACAAAATGTTCTCTCACTCTGGTGTAACTTATCTCTGGAATTCCTTGCCAAAGTTATCATTGAATCCAAATTCTTAGTGACATTTAGTAAAAAAGCTTGACATCTTTGTGGATAACAAATATCAGTTAGAAGAGTAAATGCTCAAACAAAATGGAATGAGAGTTTTAGAAGTGGTATAGTTGCTCATATTTTTGGGGTTCTAACCAACTTTGGGAAGTCGAGAGGGAGCTTGCACAAGATAAATGCTATTACTGAGATTTTTTACCTTCCTTTGCCACATCTTGTCATAGACATGGTCATTGGAAGAATACTGGACTTTTTTCTGTTCCAGTATAGTGATTGCTATATCCCCAAGTCAGGTGTATTTTTCCTAACAAGCAGTGGGGAGAAATGAACAGACCTTTTCTTCCAAATTTTGGGAACTGTTCACAGTTTCTGATGCTATGCATTTTTTACTAACTAACATTGTTAACTTTTTTTTTTGCATTGTCTGCTGTTTTGTCTAAGTGGCATAAGCTTACTAACAAGTTTCAAGAATAAGTGGCTATTATGGGAATAGTATTTTGTCCTCCTTCCTGTTGCAGCTGGAGGAGGGGCCTGTTTCAGTCACCTAATATTCATATCTACTACTTTTTGTCTTGTTTTTTGTATCATTAGTTGTCTAAAACTAATGAAACTTGGTTTGCTATGTATCAAACTTCAATTAGATTGATTACTACAAGTCAGCATATCAGGATTTTTCTAGGCCAGTGGTGCTAATGTTCTTGATACCAGCGGGCAATGAGGAGATTTGAAGTTTGTGTTAGTATCTGCTGTGATGTGTTTATCACTAAATCACTAACCTATTAAGTGGCTTTGTTCCTGATTATTGGTGCAAATTGACAAGGTTATAGTTTCTATCTTATTATCATCAGTGTGTCTTACTTGCATGGCAGTTAGTTACCAAATATTGGAGGCTGTTAGTATGCCTGTTTTATCCACTACAGTGCCACACAGAAGCTTATCCAAGAGATGGCAGACATTAAAATCCTAAATTGTACTAATAAATTCTTTGTTGTAGAATGATAGCAATGTCAATAGCTACAGTTTAACAATGACATCCACCCCTAGCATGTGAAAGTGATCAAAGCAAACACAGAATGCCTTTGTATACATAGCTGGACAGTATATACCAGTTGTTAGAAAAGTGAAGGTCATTTCGCTTTTTCCTAGAATAGGATAAATATCTAGCATATGAATTAAACTTCTTTTAAAAATCTAAATTAATTATGCATTTAATTGAAAATGACCCAATTTCTATTTATCTCTCTTAAAATGATGAGTAATTTTCATAGTAAAGCTTCATTTGTGAGCAGAAGGTTAATGGAACGTGACTGTATTCTGAAGAAAGATTTGACAAAAATTACATTTTAAGCATTGTTTCTTGCTGACTATTGAGATCAAACCAAGGAAGCCTACAGGTAAACAAGACTTGTTTTTATTTTGTTTAATTTCTGCCACCTCTGCAAATGTTCACCCCCAACCTCTGATAATCATGCTAGGCCTTCCTTGTCTCTCATTACTGTTATTGCAACTAATAAAGATTTAGGCCTCAGGTTCTGTGCAAAACTATTTTGTCTTCAATGGGTTTGAATTGGTGTCACTGATGAAATGGGTTTTCTTAAATTTTTCCAGGTTCTTCAATTTTTTTCCAAGGATTGTCAAAGGAGCCTTTTGATGGGAGGTTTAAGGTGCTCAATATTTTTCGGATCATCAAGAAGTTGAGAGCAATTTAATCCCTGTGTATAGATACTTACTCATAGAAAATAGATCTGAAAGAGTGGGAGTTTTTAAGCTTTTTGACAAAAACACAGTTCAGTGGCTGGACATTGAAGTTAAGACATTAAACCTTGGTATGTTTTATAGCTTGACATTCAGTGTCCTTCCTGGAAGGACACGTGTCATCACCAGGTGTCTTTTTAAAAGATATGCTTTTGTTCAGCTTTTGGAAGAAATGTCTGTGCAGGCCGCCTCCCGATCCCGTCCATGTCGCCATGTGCGAGCCGGGAGTGATATGCGGACCCGTCTTTGCACACGCGGGCTGTGGCCAGCAGCCCGGGCACGCGAGGTCAGAAGAAACCGTGCGGCGGCAAGGCACGCACGGGCTAGAATTAGTCACAGAAGCGTAGTGGTTGATTCAAAGATTATTTACTTACACCCAAGATGGTCGCGGTGTAGGCTGGACAGTTTCCCAGGTACAGCTCCGCTTAAATCCTCGTTGGAGGACTACGACAAACTCGGTTCTTGGGCCCTGGAGTTGTTAAGGCTCCGCGGGTTCGGCAATTCTTTCCCATGGAGTTGTCGAAGCTCCGTGGGCTCTATTCGGTTCTCAGGCCCCGGAGTTGTTAAGACTCCGTGGGTTCGAAAATTGAGTATATAGGATAGGGATACGTCTAGGATTGCGCTCGGCAACGGGGAGAGGCCAGAGGCTGTTTAAACCTCTGTTGCCTTCTTAAGAAATGCGTTGGGTTCGTAAGGATCCACAGCGCTTAGAGATCTTTGCGCTCTCCCTCTCGGACTCCAATTGCTTTCTCTCCAACTTGGGCGGAAACCACCCAAGCTCTTTATACGGCTAGCAAGCCAATCGCTAGACGCCACGTGTGCATAATTTAAGATCGGCCAATAATGTGGCACGAATCTAAATACAAATAGCGGGAAATACTCTTTTGCACGCGGGTTCCTCTATTGCAGCAGAAAACTCCACCGTGCAAAGAAGCTGTAATTTGGCGGGAACATAATTTAGCAGTGCCGAAGCACACACAAAACAAAAACTCACAACTTTGGGTTGTGACAATGTCAATCTATGTGGTTATGCTGATCACTTCTGATCTTAAATTCTATAATACTTTGATGGTATAGTGAAATCCTGTTGATCCTCTAAATATATGAAAATGCCAATTGGTTGAGTGTGCAACACTACTTGCTAGAGCACCCAATTTGTTCGCTGTGCAGTAGAGCATAGAAAGTGCATTAAATGGGCCACCTAACCAGCTGCCTGTACGCTATGGAATACTACAGGAAGGACTTTTTTGTCACCACTGGAATGGGATTTTGTGTCAACAGCCTCATTCACATTGGTACTGCAAATGGTGTCTTATTTTGCGCTGGCCAGGCAGTCGTCAAGAAGCCTTTGTGTTAGTGGGAGTCCTTTTGTGGGTAGGTAAGTTGCGTCTCAGGCAGCATGACCACACTGTAGTCATCACAGCAGAATCTTATTTGCTTGTTTTTTGTATAAACAGTATGAGAACCATTGACTCCTACTTTTTCACCCCAGTTCCACTAACTCCTGTTTGCTCTCCTGTCTGACTCAGTGTGAATATGGGCACATCTCTCTGCAGCTGACAATGTAGAGAGATAATGCAGACAATATTTATTTCTGGTAGTGCTTTGGAGTAAATCACAGCTTAGTAGGTAGTTTAAACCCTCAGTTTTTTCTTTTTTCATCTCTTAAAATGTGCATGGTTGGTATGATGGAATGCAGCGATGGTTTTTTGAAGTGGAAGGATGCAACTTTATTTACTCTTAACTTTAACACAGAGCCTCTAAACCCCAAATCCCAGGAATGTATTTGTATCATTCTAGTGTTTAAAATTGTTTCATTTCAAGTAAATTTAATAACAGGCAATTTTGGCCTAACCCTTAGGCTTCATTCCACCTCCTCGCAAGGTGTATGTGGGTGTCCTGTGAAGACTTAAAATTCCCCTTTCTTTCTGCAGACATTGGACACAGCTTCATGACTGGGTACCTCCCAGTTGGATATGGTTTACTGTCTCCCCCTGGATATGGTTTGTGGTTCTCCCCCTTCTAAACTTCTTTTTCATAATTCAACAACTCATTTTGATTTTAGATGAGTAATGTGAGTGGATGGATGCAAATGTTCTAGTAAATCCTTTTTCATTTTTCTCTTCTTCTATCCTCTTCCCCAAGAAAAAAAAGGCCCACTGTATGAACTGTTTCTTCTCTCTTCATGCAAGTCTTTAAATTTGCCATTCTTTGAACTTTTTTCCATCTCTTCCACACCACCCCCTTTTTAAAATAAAAATACCAAAATAGTGTTTTTAAGCACTGTTTTGACTAGCATGTAACCATCATTGAAGTTGTCTAGGGTTAAATCCCCTGAAGTCATGTGTTTGAAAACAGCAGTACCTGAGTCTCATATTTTAAATTTATTTTTCCGAATTATTATTCTAGTTTTCTTTTCTCATTATTTTTGAGGAGTACTATGATTAGAGTCTGAATTCATATTTCGTTAGTTATGTAAAGCATTACATGAGGACATTTTGAAACAAATAGATTCTGTGCTGTTTCTGGGAGAAGGCAGCATACAACTTGCAGGTAGGGAACTGAATAGATAAAACAGTCTTCTGATTCTGGGGTGCTCCAGTGCCTCAGCATCTGCAGTGTATTTTACAAGGCCCTGAGCAGGCTGTCTACAAAATAGTATCCTGTCCCTGTCTTCCAGTAGGCATACTCCTATGTCAGGATTTAAGGTGGATAGCCTTTTCTTCCTTGGTTCCTGTTTTAGAGGAATTATATTCTTGGTGCATCTGAGGCTTTTTGAGCCCCTTTATGCCACTTCATAAAAAAAGGGAGCAGAGAAGGATCTCAGTTCAGTTCTATTAAAATGTATACTTTGTGGTTATGCTTTTTAGGTTTGTTGTACTATTTGATAGTACTTTTGCTACGTCATACTTAGAAGTGACCTTAACGAGGGTGAAACAATGAATACAGAGCACATTTGCTTGCTTAATAGTCTAATCAGGACACCTAAAGATTCTAGAATTGTTTTTGTCCACTGTTTGCAGCACATGTATTTGTTAGTACTCTATATTTGGTTAGGGAGGAGAGTAGTGTTACCAGAGTGAAGAACTTTGGGAATCTTTTGTGATCTATTTTCTGTTCTGTGATGAGTTTAATATTTTGATGATCTAGCTACCATGGAAGTCCATGGTCTCCTCTTTCAGTTGTGCTGTGGAGAGGGAATTGGGTGATAGCATAGTTCTGTGGCACATAGTGAACATCAGATGTTAGGCTGGATCAGAGGAGCACCAGGTAAAAAATAATCTAAGTCTCTTGCAAATTGCCTTAGCTCAAGACCGTTCCCAGTTGTGTGCACATCTGTTTTAAATGGACCGAAAGCATTTTGTCAGGGAAAAAACTATCTTCTGTTTAAATATAGATTATTATTTGATCATCTATCAAAAGCTGTATGTTCAGTTGAGCACTATGCAACCAGATTGGGTATGAGCCTTAAAACTGTAAATGATATATTGCAAAACACACAAAGGGAACTTCTAATAAATGATCATTGAATGTTAAATGAATTAGAGAATATAGCCACTTAGCAAAGAGCACTAAATTTCCAGATTATTTTAGTCCATGGTACAGGTTCGGGCACAGGCTCTGTCTGGGGTTCATTCTCTAGGTCAGACCTCATGAGAGTCTGTCCACCTCCATACTGTTTGTTCCCAGTTTGTTCCTGATTCTTCATACACTTGCTGTAGCTTTTCCAGGGACCATTCTGGTTTACAGAATAAGATTTTTTTCAGGTGGCATGGGGTGGATATATAACAAATGTGTACACATGCACACACGTGCAGATGAGCTTGGCATTTTTGTTTTTCATCTTGACTAGATAAAGCATGAGAGATTAGGCCACTAGAAAATGACAAATGTGCAATGCCTTTTATGTAGCAGTCATCCTCTAAGGCTAGGGACAGAAATTACACATACACTGGTACAAGTAATCGGAAACTAGTTCAGATCTGTAACAGCAGAATTTCAGTGTACATAAACTGCTTTTGAAACGGCCAAAACCAGTTTAAGATAAACCTGTATGGATGTAGCTTTAGAATTAACTAATTTAGGTTAAAAGGGTTTATTGAACTTCTGTCTCAGATCCCCTCTAGATTCAAGTTAATTCAGAGTCCCCCAGCATCCCAGGATGCTTTGCACCTCACCAGCAAACTTCTCCTCACAGGGTGGGTGGGCTATCCTTGGCCCAAACTGTCTGTTCCAGAAGAGCCGGAAGGTGTGCTCTAATAGAGTTAATAGATTTCATAGACATTAGGGCTGGAAGGGACCTTGTGATATCATCAGATCCAGCCTCTTGCCAAAGGCCAGGGAGTCAGCTGGGGTCAGATGATCCCAGCAAGAGAAGCATCCACGCTTTTCTTAGAGTAGGTACTTGTACCACTTCGGGGGGAGGAATCTACTCCAGACTGTAGAGACTCAGAAAGTAGAGAAGTTTTCCCCTATGTTCAGTCTAAAATGGTCTTCCGGCAGTTTGTGACCATTAGACCTTGTCTTCCCTTGGTGAACAGACGTTCTCCCAGTTCCTGATGCACACCCCTTTATATACTTACAGGATACCACCAAGTTCCCCCCGAGCCTTTGCTTTTCCAGGCTGAAAAGTCCCATGCCTCTCGGCCTCTTCTCACAAGGCCTGCTCTCTTGACCTCTAATCATGCGCGTAGCTCTCCTTTCTCTGGACTCTCAAGCTTCCTTTCTAAAGTGCGGAGGCCAGAATTGGATGCAGTACTGTAGCTGCGGCCTCACCAAGGCCTAGTAAAGCAGGAAGGTGACTTCTTGGTCTTGCTTGAGATGCATCAGTAGATGCAAGGCAGAGCTTTATTTGCTTTGCCGGCTGAGATATTGCATTGGTAACTCATGTACATCTTGTGGTCTATCATGACCCCCAAGTCTCCTTTGGTCGTGGTACTTGTGAGTGTAGCACTGCTGAGCCTGTAAGTATGATGTGGGTTTTTTCTCCCAAGGGTGGAGCACCTTGCATTTCTCTGTGTTGAATGTCATCAAGTTTTGATCCACCCACCTTGCAAGCTTGTCCAGGTCAGTCTGAATCACCAGCATGACCACACTTTTTCATAATTTGGTGTCATCTGTGAATTTAGCCAGTCTGCTCCTGACACCCGAATCCAGATCATTTATGAATATATTACGGTGTACTGGCCTGAGTACTGAGCCCTGAGGGATGCCACTGATCACCATGCACCATGCTGACTCAGTTCCATCGACTATCACTCTCTGGGTCTGACATCATGAGAGACCAAGTCAAAGGCTTTTTTGAAATCCAGATATATGACAACCTCTTCTCCTTTGTCCAGGTGATGTCACCTGGTCATAGAAGGAAATGAGGTTGGTCAGGCAAGACCTACCCACAATGAGGCCATGTTGGCTCTCTCTCAGTTGCCTTCCATTAGGCTGTTGTTGATGGTTTCTTTGCTGATTTTTTTCCAAGATCTTTCCTGGGATTGCCTGTAGTTCCTTGGATCTTCCTTCCTTTCTTGAAGATAGGCACCACATTGGCCCTCTTCCAATCTTTTGCAACCTCTCCCGAGCGCCATGAATTCTCATATATCCTCGCCATTGGTCATACTGTGATGTCAGCTAAATCTTTTAGCACTCTTGGGTATATTCCCTTGGGGCCAGCTGACTTGTGGATGTCCAGCCTCCCAAGCTGTTCCCTCACGAAGTCTTCACCAATTATATGTTCGCCCTTACCCTGGTAATCCTGCGTCCTGTCAGGCAGGGTGATCCCCTTGGGTGGGTGGAAAACCAGTGCAAAGTAATTGTTGAGGAGATAAGCTTTTTCCTGTCAGTTGTCAGCTGCCCATTTGGCTCACCCAGGGTTCAATGTTGCCCTTGGTTTTTTTTTCCAACTCCCCACGTACCTGAATAAGGGCTTTTTATTGTCCTTGATTCCTGTAGCCAGTTTGAGTTTGGTTTCCATCTTGTCTTTTCTGGTCCACTCCCTACAGGTGTGGGTCAGTGCTGTATAATCCTCTTTAATGGAATTTCCTGACTTACATCTCTTATGAGCTTGGTCCAGCCCCATGCCCCACTGTGGGCATAGATATCTCACAACCCCAACTGCTGATGTTGCAACAAACACAAATCATGACAAAAATATTTTTTGTAATAGAATTAAAATATGTTATAGTTGGTGTTGGACTTTTAGTGTATGAATATTTTTCTGGTTCTAAGATGGCAATCTCCCACTCCCAAAAGGAGTATTTGGGGCAGGGGGGGCAAGGAGAGGGACTTCTGGTGGGAAAGGTCAGGGGTTAGGGATGGGACTTCTGGTCCCAAGATGGCGGCCAGGGAGCAGGGCACCTGTCAAGTTGCAGGGATATCCATGCAGCCCTCGACAACTCGCCAAACCTCGTCAAGCGGCCCTCCGTCCAAATTAATTGCCCTCCCCTGGTCTAATGTGATGGTAGTCAAGGTTGTTTAAAAGATTGCAAATTCATCAAGGAGTTGGCAGGTTGGCAACAACATATAGGGAGCGAGTTCACAATGTTACACACAATTCATAAGTTGTTCAGATGCGTCGTCCCACTGGCCTGTTTTCATTAGCTAATGTGACAGTTCAAGAAATTCAATGGTCAAGAACATTGTTTCTTCACCCCCCGCTCCCCCTTCATCATGAATTGAATTGAGACATAAGTGTGTTTTATGTAAGTACCTTGTTTTAGTTGAAGCTTAAATATGTTACTACTTTTTAGTGAATGGCTTGAATAGTTTCTTTGCATGGTAAGATGGTTAATATGTTTAATTAGAAGCATCTGTTGAATTTTGCAATGGATATTTCTTTGTAGCTATATTAATTTTGCCCTTTTTGAGCTGTATCATATTACAAGTTGGAGCATGCAAATGCATTATAAAAACTGCTTTAAACCTTGACGCACAAGCACTGAGTGAACTTTATGGGAATGGTTCTGATGTTTTGAAGGCAGGATTTCATTTAATGTATTTTAAGCTGGGGTGTTAAGCCCACTGCTTTGTGCTTTTCCCTTTTAATCTTTAGAATTTACAATACTAACAGCTTGTTGCCTTTTGTAAGTGTCCATAGTTACTCAGGGTCAGGAAGAGGGGAAGCCAAAAAAAAATAGTGCATTCTATAAGTATTACTCCACAGGCAAGCTCCTATAAATATAAGACTACACGATCTAACATTAATTGGATATTACCTGTAAAGATAGGAAATTTATATTCTCTGATTTATTACTTTGTTTACTTTATTCATTAATGAGGGAGTGGCAATTTAGAATTCCTTGGTTCATATCCTATATTGAGATTGTGTTGCAATGTACTGTCTTTCCTTAGTACTGTTGTGTCCATCACTGAGATGCTTTTTCTGTATTAGTCTTAACATCAAATTTGTACATCTCAGTCTACTAGAATTGACTACTGATGACATGCCTCTAATAGCCCCATTTTCCTGACTGATGCTAAAGCCCCTTTTAATTCTACTTAGTCTGCCTATTGTAAGGAAATGTTTTGTACCAAAGTAGACTGTACCTCTCTAAACCAAAAAGTATTTTCTTCAGAGTTTCTTTTGAAACATTAATTTCCTTTTGCGATCCTAATCACAGATGCCTTCCAAAGCTACTAGTGTAGCTCATCTAGGATGGCTGATGGTGCATAATTTATGGATGCCACAGGCTTATATGCATATGTGTAGAAACAAGGCAGATAAGAGCTGGTTCATGCTTGCCCCCTACCCGGCTGATCCCCGCCATCCCATACTGCCTGGGGCCTCTGCTAGGAAGTAAGCATAGTAATACACACATTTATTTTTATGAAATTGGGAGCCACTTAATTCAGAAATGTTATGGAAGGGTTTTTTGAGTCTAGTGAGGGGTGTCCACAAATGTTGAGAACCACTGGTTTTGAACAATGTACTTGGTCAAAATTTCTGTGCTAAAAAGCAGGCTATCTCTAGAAATGGAGCTAGCTCTATCTGCTTGCTCATCACCTGATAGAATTGCATTTTTCAGGTATGATAAATTTCCTTGCAATGAAAATAAGCAGGAAGAGCAGCGTCTAATATAAAGTTATGGAAAAACGGGGCTGGAAGGAACCTCAAGAGATATAGGTCAGCCATCTGTTTAAGGCATTTTCATTTCTTAAGTGTCACAGACAACTGTGTATCTAACCTGCACTTGCTTCCGTTGATGGGTACCCCGCAATCTCTGTAGGTAATCCATTTGATTGTTTGACTCTAGTTAGAGGACAAGGCAATCGACTGTTCTCTATAGCAACCCTTTTTGTATATAAAGACTGCTATCCAGTCCACCCCAGTTTTCTGTTCTACAGAGTACATCACGGTTATTCCAAATTTTGTTTGTATGTCATATTTTTCTAGACTTTTAATCAGTTTTGGTTCTCTTCAGCAGATTCTTAATTTGTCTATGTCTTATCTGGACACATTGCTCCAGTTAAGTCCTCATCAGTGCTGAACAGAGCGGAAGAATTACTTCCTACGTCTTGCACATAACACTCCTGTTAATACATCCTAGTATGTTGTTAGCTTTTTTGCAACAGTATGACTTTGTTGACTTATAATTAGCTTATGGTTCACTATGATACCCTGGTCTTTTTCTGCAGTTTTGCATCATGGCAACAAATTGCTTGTGTTCCTGGATACTTCTCAGCCCAGCCATCTTCTTCTGAAGCTGTTTGGCTTGTTTGCTGAAGGAATCCACTAACAGGCACCCCTCTCTTATGATGCCATTCCCTTCCTGTCTTTCAGGGGCATACAGGTTACATTCTGAAAAGCTCAGGGTCTTGATAGAGACGTGTTGACAATAATATGTCCTCTTTCAGGTTTGCTGTGCTGTATTTTTTTTAACCCTATTAGAACGGAAAACTCCTTTCGTACCTTGCCCTGCTGATAATTTAACTAATGTACATTAAAATAAAGCCACTGAAATACTGCTCATACTCCCACTCAAACCCATTTCATAGCTTGTCTATTAGATGGCTACAAGTGTTGCTGAGTAGCTTAAATCTGCCTAAGAAAACTAGGGCTTGGTTGTTCTGAACAGCCAGTCCCAGTAAGCTTTTCAAGAAGGTAAGGTAAGGATACAGACCACAAAGTGCAGGCAGTCTTCAACTTGTTATGGACTTGGTTAGGTGTGAGGTCGGAAAGAAAAGGCCCTAGTGATTTTTCATGAACTGAAAGCTATGACTTGTGCAGACGGATATATGCTATTGATAATCGGGAAATATTTGACCAGGAAAATTGTTTAGCTGCGTGGAAGAGATTTTTTTTTAAGCATCAAAGAGACACATTGCCTGCATAGGCATCCTTGCCACGTCTTTTTAGAATGCTTTGTGTGAAATGCAGGTTGCAGATTTCTCTAAAAGTTGATATTACACCATGTTCTAATTTCAGAAGTTCTTATTTATTTGTTTGTTGATAAAATGTTTCTTAGGATTTTGTTTAATATTTTCCCACTTATACATGAATTATCTTAATGCCAACTGCTACACAGTGCATCAAACAAGTGAGTTAGAAAACATTTTTAATAGTTTTAAGGTAGCTTCTAAGGCATACCTTTGGGCTGTTCCAGGTTTTGGAACTAGCTAGCAATCCACACTTCAACTTGGCATTACTCTCTCTCGACTTCAGTGTGATACCTGTTTTTGGAGGACTTGTTCAATTCTACATTGTTTTTTAATTAAATATCCTTATTTAAATGCCTTTCTGTTTGTAAACTCCCTGAAAATGGAGATTTGTTTTCCTTTTAATGTTGTCATTAAAGGAAAAATTTACATATCTTTTTTGCTAGGTGTTTATTATTTAGATAGTCTGTCAGATTAATCCCCTTCCTTTTCATCTGTTTTGTTCAGAGCCTATATTGGAAACTAAGGGAGTAGAATGTATCAAGGAAGATATGTTTTATCTTATGTTCTTTTGCCTTGAAGTATTTCATAGTTCAAGAGAACATCCAGGGCTTCTCCGAAGTTTAGAGCCTCTTTGAAGGTGAAGTGTTTGGGTATATATTAGGCAGACAAGGTTCTTTGGGTGAATCTGATATCTTTTATTAGACCAACTTTTGTCACATTGAGGAAGTCTCTGCAGTTGGTGTGTGCTTTTCCTGGATATAATGAATAGTAAAATTTATCCATCTATTTATTTTTAACTGGTATTCAAATAAGTTTTTTTTACTCTTACTCAGTACATCACTAGTGGTCAAACTAAAAATATGTTTTCTGACTGTATATGCTATCTATCAATGGTGGAATTTGAGGGGTGTTTTTAATTCTTGCATCTAAATTGGTTGATGGACTCTGAAGCTCCTTGTATTTTTATTAAGTTTTAGGCTTAGGGCATGTTTATAATGTTTTTTCTCTTTTTTTCTTCTTTCAAAACTATTTTATACTGTTTGAATCCCATTGTTTCTCTTTCCTCTTTGGGTAGTTTCTGCCTTTTTATTTTACTTTGTGTACGTACATGAGTAGCTGCTTAGACATTTTTTATTTGCAGACAAAACTGCAAATAACTGCACGTATATTTGCAGACAAAACTGACTGCTTAATAGCTACTAGGAAGTTCAACTGTGATCATTATGGTCTTGAAACTATGAAAGTAATTACCTCTGAGGAGAACAGAGTCTCTGCTTTGCAGTGTAGTCAGTGTATTATTCTACAAAATGATAAAAGTGAATATATTATTTTTGATGGTCAGAACTTCACTGTAGTTGTGTTGGAAAACATGATTTTCTATTATGTCCTCCAAAATAATCTTTATCTACAATTAATTTTAAAAAATCAGCTTCTTGCATCAATGTTATATTATAGTATGCACTGGGAGTACTTTGCTATAGTTTAAATCCATTGCCTTGTGTTCTGCCCTCTTTAGTAATTGAATTTTTTTTCTTCCTTTTCTTCGTGGAAGCCCTTCACTTATTTGAAAGCAGCCATCATGTTTCCCCTTACCTCTTTAGTTCAAATTCAGCTGTGGCTCTCATTCTAGCTCATCTCATTGCCTAACCTGAAATAATTAACGTTTGATATAATTACCATTAGGTAATAACCGTATCTAGCCCACATTTTTTAATGTGCTTTTGACAATGTCATGTGGAACTGCATCAAAACTTTACTATAATCCAGGTATATTTTATCTTCTGTATTCTGCACGTTCTCCAAGTTAGTAACGATGTCAAAGAAGGAAATTAAATTGGTTTGGCAGGATTCGTTTCAAACAAGTACGTTCTATATGCTTGCTCTTCCTTCAGGTATTTACAAATTGAGAGTTATAGAATTGCTCTAGTAACTTCCCAAATACTGAAATCAGGCTAACCAGTCTGTAATACCCCTGACCTTCCTTTTCTTTTCCCACTCTGTATAAAGATGGTCAGCATCTTAGTCTTATCCATTCCTGAGTGACTTTGCCTGTCATCTCTGAGTTTGCATATACTGTTATTAGTGCATTTGAGAGTTCTTCAGTTAGTTCCTTTGGTACCTTGGGGTCCATTGCATCTAGCCCTGCTGAGATGAATTTATTTGTCAAAAGTTCCCTTGTGCTCTTCATTTGTCATGATCTGCAGTTTTTCCAGTTGTATATTTATATTTATTAGTCTAGCTGTCTAGTTGCAGTTTTATTTTTATTTATTTACTTCTGAAGACTTAAAAGGCACTGAGTACCTCCTTCCACCATCATTCTCTTGGTGCAGTGGACCCATCACTTCCCTGATCTGTTTGTTTTTCTGCTTGACATTTGTAGAACTTCTTGTCTTGCCAGCTGTAACTTATTTTTCACCTTTGCTTTTCTGATTTTGAACATGCAAGGCCATTTTATTCCTTTAGCAACTGATGAAGTAGGATGTTGCCTACAAAAGCTCAGAGTACTCTACTTTGAAACAAT
The DNA here is from genome assembly GCF_000455745.1 of Alligator sinensis. NCBI lineage: Eukaryota > Metazoa > Chordata > Crocodylia > Alligatoridae > Alligator > Alligator sinensis. The sequence continues at coordinate 378,613 of NW_005841932.1, forward strand.
TAGTCTCCAAAGTATCACATGGCCCTATCTTCTCTCTGTTCTGTGCTTCTCTTTCAATTGCCATATTATGTATCTCTCTTCAAATAAACTGCTTTTTTAAAGTTGTTGAGCCATATTTATCCTGAGGCCTGTATTTATTCAATTCTGTTTCTGTAAGACTTTCACAGAGAACTTAATGAACTAATACATAAACCTGTTTCAACTTACTGCTGTAGAAGCAGAAGACATGAATTACAAATTTTTCTCCTTCTGTTTTCCTGCTGAATACTAGGATAAGCTAGACTTTAAAGCATCTCATACCTTGTCATTTTAAGGTGAGTACTTGATTGCCTATAGGGGTTTGTGTGCATGTGCGTATAAAGTATAAATTTATTGGACAGACTGTGATGTCCTTGAACCTGCCCTCTCATTTTTAAAGAGAAGAATGAGAAGCTTGTAAGCAGCTTAAGTGTCGGCCGTTTTGCAGCTGACAGGAAACTGATCTACTACTTGGCTCCTCTCTGTGGGTGCTGACTTGCCAGTGGCATGCAGCTCAGGCCTGTGATGCCTTCTGCAGTGACACTTGTAGCAGGATGATGGAGGGGGATGGTAAAGAGTTGGGGGGAGGGGGAGCTCAAGTGTCTTCTTTCATATTGCATCAAGCTGTCAAACCTTCTCAAAGAATGGGTGACAGTGTTTGAGGTGCTGTAGTGTGAAGGCATCTCCCTTTTTGACCACATGGGATTCTTTAGACATAGTCAAAAATCATTGTCTTTCAGAAAAGGTTGCAACCACTTGTTGCAGCTGTCTGTTCTGTCAAAACAGTGGCTAGTTCTAAGGTTAAAGGTTGATGAAAACTGTTACTAACTTGAGATGATTGATGTTGGAAAATCCAATTAGTCAGTAAGGGCAATTAATTCAGTCTCTTATGTCTTAGATGGTTTGTCTTCTACCACATGAAGAATTAAATTTAGGACCACCTGTATATATTTTTTTCTTTTTAAATTGAAACAGGAATGCATATTCTTTGGATTGTTATCAAGAGCTAAAACTGTTATGGGTTAATAAATGGTAACTAAATTTAATATAGAAAAAATTCTCTGCGTTCTTCAAAAAGAGCAAGAGTTCTAGGGGTTGGGGAGAGGGATGTGTGAAGTACCTAAATCATTGTAAAATTTATTTTTTTGCATTAAAGTGACCTCTACATTTTAGTAACTCCTTGTAATTGCTCTAGGGTGGAAGCTGTTTTCTTTATTTGGAGAAAGGAAGAGTGTTAAAGGGGGATTCCTGGTAGCATTACTTTGGCTTGTTCAATTTGCTGATGACAAGACAGTGTGCTTTCCACTTTGGGTCCTCACTGTTAAAGTGTAATACAATTATTTGTATTAGACACCAGCCACCTGTTAATATCGTTCTTGTAAAGGTCATTGTGTGGTGCCTTGCTGTCTGAATTTAACAGCCCTATATCAGGTTTGTTGGCCACTGTTTTGTGTGACACTGGACAAATGTTTGAGAGGAAAGAATGTGGATCTTATATCCAAAGACAGTATAGAGGGGGAAAATTTCTAATTCTATTGTTAGGCAGTTGATGCCAGGAATGATAAATGAGTAGTTTATCAGAGTGTCGCTACTACCTCTGAGGTTTGTTTCTTCTTTTGTGGAGCATAATGCATTACTATTATTGTAGCTATTATTATTATTAGTGTTGCTGCTGCTCTTGTTTTAGAGCTATTTAAAAAGCACACTGGTAAAATAAGTAGCAGATTTTCTGTCCAAAAGAATTTTATCCTAGCCCTATTTCAGGAGCTGAATGAATAGGGCCCTGGACTGTGGTGGCAAGGGAGAGAACTGAAATGTAGGGTATTTCTCAATTTTCTGAACAACTACCTAATGGCCTCTTGAAGGCTCAGATCAAGTGTAGTGGCTTCTTAACCTGGCAGGGGAAATACCATGTATCTGTGTCCAAGAAGGCAGTGATCCTGAACCACCTCTCAGGAGAACTGCTATTTTGGCATGGTTCAGGACCTGCTGAGATGCAGTGACTTTAAGCCAGTTTATGGAAATGGGAGTCTCTTCCCTTGCTTGCTCCAAGGGCCTTATGGCTAAGGGCAAGCAAAACTCGGGGGCATCCGAACCCCAAGCCTCCAGGCCTGGGCCTGGAACTAGGATGATCGCTAAAGGTTTTGGAAACATCTAAAGCCCCAGGTGCGGGTGGAGGATGTTTGCAGGTAGTAGGGCCACTTACGGTTCTGGATTCTAGGACTTGGAATTAGTTTTGGCTAATTTGGCCTCAGATACAAATTATATTGAAATGAAACAAAACAAAAATACCCTACTTAATGCTGTGAAAAGAAAATGAGTTGATGATAATGTAATCATGCCTGATAACTTAGCAAGCATCTGTTTACTGTTATTTTTAAGTGCATTATCTTGGCAGCGTTTGGATTTACTTATTAGTGTTAGTACAGTGATTTAAAAATATAAAGCAGTGGGTGCATCTACGCGTTCATTAATGCACCTTTACTATTGCGCATTAAGTTTAGTACCTTTGTGCATTTATACACATACATTTGTCTGCTCCGACGCGCCCGAGTTCCAGTGCGCTGGAACTAACTCAGTTAATTGAGTCTGCTCCTCATGCAAGCTGATGTGGCCAGTTCTGTGTCACGTGCATTTAGATAAATGGCAAAATGTGCATCAGTGCTGAAAAAATGTCAGCAGCGCACTTTTGAACTAAAACACCTTTGATGTGTTTTAGTTCAAAAGCACGCCGCCACCATTTTCTCAGCACTGATGCGTATTTCACTGTTTATACAAATGCATGAGCTGCAGTGCAAGCATGTGTACAAGTGCCCTCTATTGTGAGGTACTAGAAAAAGGTGCATTAGCCTATTTTAAGGCACATTAGCAAAAGTGCATGGTTTTTTGGTGACACTTTAATGTGCCTTAAAATAGGCTAATGCGCATTAAAGTGTACATGTATACGTGTTGTTTAATTTGAGGTACTAGATAAAGGCTTAGTAACTGCATCAATGTGCAGACTAATTCTACAGTGCATTAACATACTTCTTGCTGTGACATGCTAATGTGCAGTAGAACAGTCCACTGTGCATTAAGGCGTCTCATGTAGATGTGCCCAGTATATAATTGAAAACTGTTAAAAAGCTTATTTTAAATTACTTCAAAGGCCACAGGTATTTTAGCATGAACTTTAATTCTTCGTGTCCGATTTGTATGAGTTGTACAAAGGAAAATTCCCTTGAATAATCTCCTCTACCCCAAGCACCTGGTGGAGTTGGTAGATCAGGGACCGGCAAAATATGGCCCATGGGCTGGATCTGGCCTGCCAGGCCATTCTCTCCAGCCCGCGGGGCACCTACAAAGTTTAGAAAATTAATATTTATCTGCTCGAGGCTGCTGTCAAAGATGACAGGAGCCAGGGCCAGTAGACCCAGGGGAAGTCGTCAGGAGAAAGGACAGCCTGGGCCCGCCCCCACCCAGAAGTTTCTGTCTGCTGGAGCTTTCACTGCACGTGGCTGCTCCAGCACCACGTGGCCCCTGCTGCATTGCTGGATCGCAGGAGCAGGGGCACGTTGGTACCCCAAGGCCAAGAGTGACAGGGGGTTGCGTGTGTGTGCCCATGCAATGAGGGAGGGGGAGACAGAGCCATAGAAAGCAATGAGGGAGGGAAGGAGAGAGAGAGTGTGTGTGTGTAGTGAGCAAAGCACACACTGTGTGTGTGCAATGAGGGAGAGAAAGGAAGAGTGTGCATGTGTTTGTAGGGTGAGTCACACAAGCACCTCTCACCATACACATGCACCCACACTCCTCCTTGCACTGCCATACACGCAGACAGACACCCACACCCCCTCACACATCCCAGCCCCTCATGCCCCATAAACCCCATATGCACCCACACCCCACATATCCACACCCCCCCACATGCTCCCTCCCCCCACACCCACACACTTATCCACCCCCATGAAATGCCCCCCCACACCCTTCCCACATACCCACACACCCACAGTTCTCCACAAACCTATATCCACACCCTTATGCCCCCACACCCCCACGCTATATGAGAGTAGGACTTAATTTTAAGCTATTGTGCAATCACTTCTACGTACACTACACAAACGCATGTAAACCAGGACAAAAATATTTCTTTAAATCAAATTAATGAATGTTGTAGATGTTCAATTTTTTTACAATATAATTTGGTGTTTTTTCTGGTTCTGAGATGGCAAAACCCCTTGCTGAAAGGAATATTTCTGGTGGCAAAGGTTGGGGGTTACGGGCAGGACTTCTGGTCCCAAGATGGCAACCAGTGGGCGGGGCACCTGTCAAGGGGCAGGACTACCCATGTGGCCGTGGACAGCTTAACAAAACTTGGTAAGCAGCCCTCCACCCGAAATAATTGCCTGCCCCAGTGTAGTACATTCCATTTTTTTAAAAGGTATTGAGTTGACTGTAAGCCTCCTCGTAGTCCCCTGTTGTTAGTTCTTGTTACTGTTAGATTTCATCTGCTTGTTGCTAGAGAGAGAGAGAGAGTACCTTTTAGAAATTTCTGTGCCATTGGAAAAATTATTCTAGGAACTTCTATATTCCAAAATGTTAGTGTAAAATGTCCCTGTTTATCAACTGCAGTGTTTTGAAACCATCTTATTTTTTCTATATGCATGCATATACATAGTCTACTACATTCAATTAAACAGGGAAATTATAGCAGTTCAGTATTTTTCTTTTTTCATAGAAAATTGAATTTGATCATTTCTACTCTGAGTTAACAAAAAATGCTTAGCTTACAAAAATCAGCTGATCAAAAAATAAATTTTCTGCTGCTTTTGCCTTTGCTTCCATAGTCAAAAGCACCAAGGGTTTTCTTTTGCTTTTTTTTTTTTTTTATGCTGCTAAAAGGCTGAGAAGGGTTGTCTGCTCCGACGCGCCCGAGTTCCAGTGCGCTGGAACTAACTCAGTTAATTGAGTCTGCTCCTCATGCAAGCTGATGTGGCCAGTTCTGTGTCACGTGCATTTAGATAAATGGCAAAATGTGCATCAGTGCTGAAAAAATGTCAGCAGCGCACTTTTGAACTAAAACACCTTTGATGTGTTTTAGTTCAAAAGCACGCCGCCACCATTTTCTCAGCACTGATGCGTATTTCACTGTTTATACAAATGCATGAGCTGCAGTGCAAGCATGTGTACAAGTGCCCTCTATTGTGAGGTACTAGAAAAAGGTGCATTAGCCTATTTTAAGGCACATTAGCAAAAGTGCATGGTTTTTTGGTGACACTTTAATGTGCCTTAAAATAGGCTAATGCGCATTAAAGTGTACATGTATACGTGTTGTTTAATTTGAGGTACTAGATAAAGGCTTAGTAACTGCATCAATGTGCAGACTAATTCTACAGTGCATTAACATACTTCTTGCTGTGACATGCTAATGTGCAGTAGAACAGTCCACTGTGCATTAAGGCGTCTCATGTAGATGTGCCCAGTATATAATTGAAAACTGTTAAAAAGCTTATTTTAAATTACTTCAAAGGCCACAGGTATTTTAGCATGAACTTTAATTCTTCGTGTCCGATTTGTATGAGTTGTACAAAGGAAAATTCCCTTGAATAATCTCCTCTACCCCAAGCACCTGGTGGAGTTGGTAGATCAGGGACCGGCAAAATATGGCCCATGGGCTGGATCTGGCCTGCCAGGCCATTCTCTCCAGCCCGCGGGGCACCTACAAAGTTTAGAAAATTAATATTTATCTGCTCGAGGCTGCTGTCAAAGATGACAGGAGCCAGGGCCAGTAGACCCAGGGGAAGTCGTCAGGAGAAAGGACAGCCTGGGCCCGCCCCCACCCAGAAGTTTCTGTCTGCTGGAGCTTTCACTGCACGTGGCTGCTCCAGCACCACGTGGCCCCTGCTGCATTGCTGGATCGCAGGAGCAGGGGCACGTTGGTACCCCAAGGCCAAGAGTGACAGGGGGTTGCGTGTGTGTGCCCATGCAATGAGGGAGGGGGAGACAGAGCCATAGAAAGCAATGAGGGAGGGAAGGAGAGAGAGAGTGTGTGTGTGTAGTGAGCAAAGCACACACTGTGTGTGTGCAATGAGGGAGAGAAAGGAAGAGTGTGCATGTGTTTGTAGGGTGAGTCACACAAGCACCTCTCACCATACACATGCACCCACACTCCTCCTTGCACTGCCATACACGCAGACAGACACCCACACCCCCTCACACATCCCAGCCCCTCATGCCCCATAAACCCCATATGCACCCACACCCCACATATCCACACCCCCCCACCACCCCCCCCCCCCCCCCCCCCCCCCCACCCCACACCCACACACTTATCCACCCCCATGAAATGCCCCCCCACACCCTTCCCACATACCCACACACCCACAGTTCTCCACAAACCTATATCCACACCCTTATGCCCCCACACCCCCACGCTATATGAGAGTAGGACTTAATTTTAAGCTATTGTGCAATCACTTCTACGTACACTACACAAACGCATGTAAACCAGGACAAAAATATTTCTTTAAATCAAATTAATGAATGTTGTAGATGTTCAATTTTTTTACAATATAATTTGGTGTTTTTTCTGGTTCTGAGATGGCAAAACCCCTTGCTGAAAGGAATATTTCTGGTGGCAAAGGTTGGGGGTTACGGGCAGGACTTCTGGTCCCAAGATGGCAACCAGTGGGCGGGGCACCTGTCAAGGGGCAGGACTACCCATGTGGCCGTGGACAGCTTAACAAAACTTGGTAAGCAGCCCTCCACCCGAAATAATTGCCTGCCCCAGTGTAGTACATTCCATTTTTTTAAAAGGTATTGAGTTGACTGTAAGCCTCCTCGTAGTCCACTGTTGTTAGTTCTTGTTACTGTTAGATTTCATCTGCTTGTTGCTAGAGAGAGAGAGAGAGTACCTTTTAGAAATTTCTGTGCCATTGGAAAAATTATTCTAGGAACTTCTATATTCCAAAATGTTAGTGTAAAATGTCCCTGTTTATCAACTGCAGTGTTTTGAAACCATCTTATTTTTTCTATATGCATGCATATACATAGTCTACTACATTCAATTAAACAGGGAAATTATAGCAGTTCAGTATTTTTCTTTTTTCATAGAAAATTGAATTTGATCATTTCTACTCTGAGTTAACAAAAAATGCTTAGCTTACAAAAATCAGCTGATCAAAAAATAAATTTTCTGCTGCTTTTGCCTTTGCTTCCATAGTCAAAAGCACCAAGGGTTTTCTTTTGCTTTTTTTTTTTTTTTTAGTGAGTTAAAGGCTGAGGAGGAGGGAAGTTGCATGTAAATCATTTAGCCATTAACCTAATGTGGTAGATTTATAAATCCTATTACTATAAGCCCTTTTCATTTCCACTGAGGCCTGACGTGTGCTTGATCCTGCTAATGTAAAATTCATTCTGTCTAAGTGATTACTGAAGTAAGACACTTTTAGTCAATTTTAATCAGGTTGTGTGAAACTTGCTTGAACACTGATGTTAAGTAAGACATGGACACAGTTTGGCCATATTGTAATTAGCCTTACAAATCAGTTAGGCTAGGAGTCAATCAGTGAGCTAAGGCTCTGAGCCCTTTGACACTCCCACTTACTGTGGGAGAAATCCATGTTGAGAGGTGAAAATACAAGGCTTGGAAATGAGACCAGAATTGATAGTGTTCTAAGGTATACTTGGAATTTTCTAACAGTGAAAATCCTTTATGAAGTAGTCTTCATAGGTGTTGTAGAGTTATAGACACCAGGTGCTTTCTGCAGCTTGCTATATAGATGGGGTGACCACAAGGAAATCTGGGACGGTGTCTGCCACTTCCCCCCCCTCCCCCCGGTGTTGCTGCAGGCAGTGGCAGAGGCTGGCAAGCAGGGGTACAGGTGGAGTCTGGTTGGGGGGAAGAGGTGCCTGGCTCACCATGCCACTCTACCTCCTGGCTGGACTGCGCCCTGTTCCCCTGCGACTCAGGGATTCTCATTTTAATTTTCACTGACTAGTTGGGACAGGTCTTCGAAATCCGGGACTCTCCCAGGCAAGCAGGGACATATGGTCACCCTGGAGGTCCTTTTGCTCTGACTTCAGTTTCTGAGGGTGTTACCTTTAAAATTTGGTCATCCTCCTTCCCAGCCCCTCTGGCTTTCCTTCATTTACTAGCTCATCTTGCCCATTCATGAAATTTTCCTGTCCTTGTCAATATGCACAGCTTCCTTGTTCCCTAGCTCTCTGAAGTTGTATTTATGTATGACAGATATCAAAGTGGCAGAGTAAAAGTTGCCCCATCCTTCTGCCACCAACTTATATTTGTGCCCTTTTATATGTTCATAGATCAAGGCCAGAAGGGTCTCTAATATGATGGCTTAGTCTTTTAGACTGCATGAGGCAGGCTAAAAAATATGTTATTATATTTTTATTATGTTTTTCTAGTCATTCTTGTATCTAACCCAGCAGCATCTGATTTGAACTATTAACCGTAGACTGTCTTTTTATTTATTTATTTTTTGGAAGATTACAAAATGGTAAATTTACTACTTGAGTGAGATATTCCCATTTTTCCTTTTTTTTTCTTTTCTTTTTACAGTGAGGGTAACTAATTTTCTGGTTTGAATTCTTCTGGCTTCAATTTTTCTTTATTAGGTCTTGGTATGCTTTTGGCTGCTGGAATATAGAAAAGCCTTTAGCAACAGAGATCTTCTCTCATAAGTATACATATGGTGAAGTAGCTGTCTAACATTCTTTTCAATAATAGGTTAAGCTGCTTTAATTATTTCGTTATGAATTACAAATCATTTTTGTGGTTCTCTAATTTTTCAAGGTTCTTCTGGAAAAGTTTCCAGTTGTGATCTTGCCGATTTTATGTAAGCTAGAAATAGACATTGCCAAGAAGTGGATCAGCTGTGCTGGGATGTGCCCTGGCACAGTTGATCTGCTTCGTTGGGCTGAACATATTGCCCATTATCCCACTCATTGATCTTGCAGGATAATGGGCTACATGTTCCCTGCTTACAGAGATGTGCCCATGGCAATCTCCCGTGCGACTCTCTGGAATCGTGGAACCCTGACTTTCTTCTTTTCCAGAAATATGGCTCAGAGATTGCCAGGAGTATGTCTATGAGTGGGGAACACCATGCAGATGCTGCTGGGGCATAAGGGGCTTGAAATTGCAGAGGAATTCCTGAGGCCTGCAAGACAAGGCCCCACAAGCCCTGGGAGTGCCTGTCTGGCATGTTGGGAGGGTGAGCACATCTCTGGCTGAATGTGCTCTCCCACCATAAACCAAACTGACCTTGTCCCTGTCCACCACACTAAAACGGCACTTTATTACTAACTTTTGTCACCATGTGTTGTGGCATAAGAAAAGGCATGTATGTCTATTTGCTGTCGCTTTATGCAGCCATAAAAATTTTTATGGCAGCACAAAGATAACATCTTTTTCTACCCATATAGAGGTAATATCTTCCCTGCTCCTGCTCAACCCTTTTAATACATCTTGTTAGCCTTCTTGCTACAGCATTGTAGTAAGCTGATCTCGCATTTAATTATTAAGTATTGTTGGAAAATGGACATTTTATCTGAATTAACACCAAGATTTGGCATAAGTGTAGTAGGTTTTCTTGTTGTTTCCATCCCCCTGCTCCATCACCCCCCATTTCTTTCCTCCTCTCCAGACAAGGCATTCCAAATCAATGGCTGGAAGTGCATGAGTTGCATTCAGTTCAGGAGATGAAACTGCAGCCATGGTCTGTGTCTTTACAAAATTTCTCAGAGGCTGTGGTTTACCACTACGTAGCAAAATATGAAATGTGATTAAAGAAGATGTTTGCAGACACTTGTCTTGTCTTAAGTTGTAATTTTTTACAACTAAAGGCATGTTTAATTCTCTTCTACAAAGGCACATCTGACAACTTTAAACATAAGATTACAAAAGGCAAAACAAAAGGGTTAAAAACAGGAATAAGTAATAGTTTTTATTATTTTGTTCTGTTTTTAACCATTTTTTTTAGTTGTATGTTTTTCAAAATGTTTCCAGTTAACCTGTTACAGATTTTGGGGGGTTTTATTTATTTATTTATTAGTATGACATTTGGATAGGCACAAGATAGGAAGTGATAGTGACCTTTCTGTTCAACTGCAGAATCTAGTTGCCTTAATCAATGTGATTTCAATATATGTCAGCTCTGTGGCAGTTATCTTTTGAGGGCAAATACTCATGAAAAGGAGAAAAAGCAGCCAATTTAGATAAATGGCTGCATGTAGTCCTTACGCATCTGACTGTATTAGCTGCAGGAAACTGTATCAGACAATTATATAATAACAGTTTGTGGTTGGTTTACAATTTGAAAGTTTGAAAGTTTAACAAATGCTTATCTTGTTATCCAAATAAATGCCTAGTTCAGGGTGGGCAAATTACGGCTTGCGGGGCAGATGCAGCCCACCAGGCCATTCTATCCAGCCCGCACGGCCTCTAAAAAAATTTAGAAAATATTTATCTGCCCCTGGTTGCTTGTTAACGATGACAGGAGCCAGGGGCAGTAGGACCCAGGGGGAGCCAGCAGCAGGAGGCAGGAGCCCAGCCCTGTCCCACCCCCAGCTATTTCCCTACCTTGCTGCTCCAGCACTATGTGGTTCCCAGCTACGTTGCTGGATGGCAGCACAGGGCCGTTCCGGTACACGTGTGTGTGTGTGTGTGTGTGTGTGTGTGTGTGTGTGTGTGTGTGTGTGTGTGTGTGTGTGTGTGTGTGTGTGTGTGTGTGTAGGGTGAGTCCCACACAGACGCCCCACCATACACATGCACCCCCTTCACACTGCCATACACACAGACCCACACACCCCAGCCATCCTCCCACTACACAGCCCCCCATGAACCCCATACCCACCCACACCCCACATACCCACATGCTCCCACACCTATCCACCCCCTGCAGACACACCCACACCTTCCCTCACACCCCACATACCCACACAACCACAGCCTCCCACAAACCTATACCCCCCCATTTCCCCCCCACATTATACCTAGACTTCATTTTAAGCTATTATATGCAGTCATCTATGTACACTACACAAACACATGTAAACCAGGACAAAAATATTTTTTGAAATCAAATTAATGCATGTTTTAGATGTTTGCTTTTTAGAATATAATTCGGTATTTTTCTGGTTCTGAGATGGCAAAACCCCTTGTTAAAAGGAGTACTTCTGGAGGCAAGGGGAAGGGACTTCTGGTGGCAAAGGTCAGGGGGTAGGGGGTAGGAGGTAGGACTTCCTCTCCCAAGATGGTGACCAGGAGGCAGGGCACCTGTTGCGCCCTCAACAGCTTCCCAAACCTCGGTAATCGGCCCTTCGCCTGAAATAATTGCCCACCCGTGGTCTAGTTTTTGAAAATTGGTGGGGGAAGGGGGCAGCCTTTCTGGCAGGTGTGCCATCCAATTTAGGCCCATCTTCCCTGAGTGCTATTTTGATGCCTTCCCCTTTCTAATTTGCTGCTCTGCTTCCTTCCCTTTGTTCCCTGCCCAGTTTGCTGTTTCGCTTTCTGCTCCCTGCTCTATTTTGCAATGTGCTATCTGCTCCCTCCTCAATCTGCTGTCTGCCAAATGCAGAGGCTGCCCATGCCACTTGTGTTGTGCATCCCAGTTTTAAAGGATTGTATGTAATGCTATCTGGGATAGAAAAGGTTATAATTAAGACAGATTTCTTTTTTTACTCCCATGTCACGGTTGATATTCCCAAAGAAAACTTTAAAGTCTTGTTGCAGCTAATTGGAACATTTTCCTGTGTATATCAGGAAACAGTTGGATCTCTGTTGCTCTACATTGGGGCAGCTAATTATTGTGGCTGGAGGGCCACTTAACAAGTTTTGGTAAGCTGTCAAGGGCTGGATGCCCCACCCCATGACAGTTGCTCAGTATCCTGGTCACCATATTGGGACCAGAAGTCTCATCTGTGTATATGTGGGGGGTTATGTTGGTGTGAGGTTTGTATGGTGTGGGGACTTCCCCCACATGGTGTGCAGCCCTCCCTGCCAGCAGGTGGGATGGGGGAAGAAGGGCACTGGCGCCTGGCGGGATGAGGCTCTGCCTGGGCTGCATGTGGGGGGAGGAATGCAGCCTGCCTGTCTGCTTTTATCACACAGTCTCCACACCATGTGCCTGCAGCTTCCCACACTGGCTGTGGGGGAAGCCCCATGCTGGACTCGCAGGGAAGTAGTGGGCGGGGCTCCCGTGACCCTCTGTGGAGTCCGGTGACCTGTGCAGCAGGGGCGGAGAAGGCAGCTGACTGTAGCACGGGGCTTTCCCCAGTGTGAGTGCAGTAGCTGTAGGTGCATGGCCCCGTGATGGAGGCAGCAGCAGGAGCCAGCTGGGAACCACTGGGGCTGGTTAGCTCCTGCTGTGTTCTGCGGTCCCAGCGTTGCAGCTTGAAACTGCGCGGCATGGAGCCAGCCAACCCAGCTGGGCACCTCCTGGCAGCTTGCGTTCCTGGCTGCAAAGCCAGGATTGCAGAATGCAGCAGGAACCAGCTTGGCCCCCACCTTTCCCAGCTCCTGCTGCAAACAGCGATCGCACTCTCCCTCCCCTTCCCGGCCCATTCTTATCTGATTCTCCACTCTAGGATGGAAGGACAGCGGGGGTCAGCCCCCCAGGGGCACCAGGCCAGGAGCTTCTGGCTGGGGGTGGGCCAGGGCCAGGCCAGCCTTGCTGCTGCCGTTGGGTCCTGCTGCCGCTCCCCGTGGAGCATGCTGCCGCTGGCACCTTGTTATCTTTGACAGGCAGCCATGGGAAGAGAATTAATTTTGTAATATTTTTAGGGGCCCCGCGGGCCGGATAGAATTGCCTGGTGAGCTGGATGCAGCCTGTGCGCTGTATTTTGCCTGCTTCTGCTCTACGTCATAATTTTACACAGACTGTTTACTACTGTGCGGGCCGGGAGCGATCCGCGGCCCTTTTGCGCACGCGGGCTGTGGCCAGCAGCCCGGGCACGCGGGGTCGGAGAGAACGGGCGGCACGCTAGAATTAGGCACGGACGCGTAATGGTTGATTTAAAGATTATTTACTTACACCGAAGATGGTTGCGGTGTAGGCTGGACAGTTTTCCAGGCACAGCTCCGATTAAATCCTCGTTTGAGGACTACGACAAGCTCGCTCTCTCCCACGGAGTTGTTGAAGCTCCGTGGGTCCATTTCTTTTGCGCTACGACAAGCTCGCTCTCTCCCACGGAGTTGCTGAAGCTCCGTGGGTCCGTTTCTTTTGCACGCAGGAAGGGATACGTCTAGGACTTAATTGGCGACGGGGAGAGGCTAGAGGCTGATCAGACCCCTGTTGCCTTCTTGAAATGCGCTGGGTCCAATAGGCTCCGCAGCGCTTAGAGACCTTCACACAGCATGAAGTCTCCTCCTCCTGGTGTTCGTGGAGTCCTCCAACTTGGGCGGAAACCACTCAAGCTTTTTATACGGCTAGCAAGCCAATCACTAGCCGCCA
>NW_005841932.1:394939-396223 GCF_000455745.1 Alligator sinensis
GCGCTGGGTCCAAAAGGCTCCTCAGCGCTTAGAGACAGCATGAAATCTCCTCCTCCTGGTGTTTGTGGACTCCTCCAACTTGGGCGGAAACCACTCAAGCTTTTTATACGGCTAGCAAGCCAATCACTAGCCGCCACGTGTGCATAATTTTACGCAGGCCAATAATGGGGCTTGAATTAGAATACAAATGGCGGGAACTCTTTGCAACGAGCATTTCTCAGATGCAAAAGAAATGCACGCTGCAAAGAAAGCTACAAATTTGGCGGGAAAATAATTTAGCAGTGCCAAAGCGCACACAAAACAAAAATCACAACTTTGGGTTGTGACAACTATATTGAAAATTAATTTAAAATATTCCTGTGCTTTTTCCTTTTATAAACTCTCTGAATTTTTGTAAGAGCAAGATGGACTGACCATTCATATACAGGCAATGCCTTGAGATTCAGGAGAATTGTGAAGTTACCAATCTGTTAGTGGGAGATTTTCATGTTTCCTCCCGTGCTTTACCTACTTTAAACATATGTGTAAAATCAGTATTATGTAAACCAACCTGGCAGTTTTTGTACCTGTAACAGCCTGGATTCAAACCATTATGCTCTGTTGCTGATACTTGGATTACTGTTTGCTCGCAAATCTTTCTCAAAGCCCTTTAGGTCTCATTTCAGATATAATTCTAATGAGGGTATTGAATGACTAATGTGATGGTAACGTAAATTGGTTTCGGTGTATTCTATTTCGACTGCAATGTGAGAATGAGAGCTTTGAAGGGGAGAAGGCTTCTTTGGCATATGAGTGAAGGCTGAGGGGCTTTTTGTTGATGATTTAAACTTCTGTAACAAGAAATAGGAAAGCTTGCTAGCTATGTTCTTAGATTAAGGGTGTGATGTTCTTTTATTTCACTGAATTTGTAGGACGAAGTATTTAAACAAAAATTTCCAAAGTCAAAGATTGATTGAGTTAAACTATGTAGCTCACAATCAATCCTGTCAAACTGTAGGAAAATAAGTGAGAGATTCATAAACATTGTTAATGTTTCAGAAAGCTAGTTTTGTGAAAACCTATTTTAAATTCTTTACAAATGAGATAGCAGTAGGTCTAAATGACAAATTAGGAATTTAAAAAAAATAATCAGCATGTCTCTTTTACAATAATAGATTTATGGGGATAATATGCTTTAGTTGCATTTGTAATTAAGGTTGTTCCATTCTTGAAACAGAAATGTGTTCCCAGTGAGTGATGTCACTTTGCTGAATTATATTGATTGAATGAGTTGTAAAACTGAAC
>NW_005841932.1:396254-429957 GCF_000455745.1 Alligator sinensis
TATTTCTGCGTGAAAAGTCAATATTCAGATTGGGTTCCTTTGGGGAGAATTTCAAAGTTTAAGTATATTATTTGGTTTGCTAATCTTCAGAATTTCCTGGTTCTCTACAATTAATAAGGCAGTTCGCACTCCGTGGAATTATATAATTGAACCAAGTGAGTTTGTCCTTGTCATAATGAAGACAAACTGGTGCAAGATTGGAAACTATAAAGAAGAAATGCTGAAATGTATAGACTCTGTGTGGCTCTGTTGGTTGTCTTGCAGTAACCACAGACTGATACGTGAAGTAACTGCTTATGAACAGCTGCTGTGTCTTATGGGTACATCTTCACTTTCTAAATATAAAGAATAATTAAAATTAATTCTGAGATTATTATCTGATTGTAGGAGTTCACACTCTTTAATTAAAAGTTGGGTGCTTTGGTATCTTTCTAACCATACTTGGTGGTTAATGTTTTCACAACACTTCAGGGGGCTTAACCACACATTTTTTGTTAATTTTAATGCAAGATATATGTTAAACACTTTGTTTTGCTTTTGAAAGTCTCAACCATTGGTTTAATGAATGCTGCTAGAAAAATATCAGTCGCATGATTATTTTAGGATATTAATAAATCATCCCATTTGTAAATCATCACTGTCTTGCTTGACAGAGTCCAGAGGAGAGCCATGGGACTCTTCAGCCTGGAAAAGTGCAGGCTCGGGGGGACCCGGTGGCTGCCTATAAGTACATAAGGGGTGTGCATCAGAGTCTGGGGCAATGTCTGTTCACCAGAGCACCCCACGGGATAACAAGGACCAACTGTCCTCCGTGACCATTTTAGGCTAGACATAAGGAAAAATGTCTTTACTGTCCAAGCCCCCAAGGCATGGAATAGACTCCCTCCAGAAGTGGTGCAGGCACCTACTCTGGACTCTTTCAAGAAACTTTTGGATGTTTATCTTGCTGGGATCCTTTGACGCTAGCTGACTTCCTGCCCTTGGGGCAGGGGGCTGGATTTGATGATCTTCAGGGTCCCTTCGAGCCCTAATGTCTATGAATCTATGAATCAGTAATTTTTGAAGGGAAGTTTTATGAAAGGTAATTTTATATTAAACACACTTTTCTTGACTAGCTGCCTATGTATATAGGTTATACTGGTAGCAAAAGCATTGGCAAAACATGTAATTAGAAAAAGTGTTCCTTTCTTCCACAGAGAACATGGACAGTATGTTATGATTCTTCATGCTTTTGAGGGATGCAGTGAGTTCTAAAACATTCTTTACATTTTTTAAAATACTTTTATGAGGAAAATGTTCTGTGACGTTGATACTTTGTTAAACGAAGGCAGTGAAAAACATCCTTCAGATAGAAGGATAATGGCTGTCTGCGCCTTTTAATTCTTAAATCTTGAGATTTACATAAAACTTTGGGACTGTTTTTCCCCATCATAAAATCTACCCTGTGTATTATGACTGCTATGCTTGCTAATAATACCCATTCTAAATACTACTTTTGTTTGAGAAATCCATATTTCCTCAAAGCATGCCATCCGTAGTTCTTTTTCTAATAGTATGGGCCTTTTGGTTACTCAGATAACTTCTTTGATATTGCAGTTATCAATACCAGATCCAGAGATAATTGTTTCTGAGACTCTAGCAGTGGTACAGACTGTCTCAGTACTAGTGTCTATGGGAACACCATCATCTGTGAAAGCTGCTTTCACAAGTCTTGTGGACCTTATTATTATGGTGGAACTGGAATTGCCATTCGTGGGTCTATCTCAAATAATTTCTCTGTTCAGAACTTTACCAGTATTGGCCCATAAAGTACCGAAGATGAACATTTATCTGCATCTGCAGCCAGAGATATTAGTGCTTTCCTTCTGGGTTTATTTGCTTCTTATTTCTTCACTAGAAATATGTTCTTCTTTCTTCCTCCTCTTTTCCTGATATTAGGAGTCCCTCAGCAGGCAGATTTTCTCCTTTGCCTAGACGTCTTTGAGCAGCTTTAAAAGAAGTTACTCTGTCTGTGGAGCTTTGAGAGAGCTCATGTGCTCTGTTTTGCTATATTAGGACAAGATGTGCCTATAGATTATGTAATACAGGTCCCAGTCTCACTGAAACCCTTATCTATTTCCACCTGTTCTTTATTTCACTCTATTGAGATGCAGGAGTATATTGTCTTTCCCCCTGGGAGGAGTTGATGGAGGTTCAAACATTTCATCAGGGCTTCCTGATTGCCTTAGACAAGGCTGTCCAACTGCTGCCCTGGGGACCCCAGCAGTTGCCTGTCCCACTGCTGAGTGGCAGGGATCCATGCATTGCCTGCGTAGCCCATACAGTGGGGGTTCTTGCATGCTATGGTGGCAGCTGGGGAGCAGTGGTTCATGCGTTGCTGGTACTGCTTGTGCAGGGGCGGGGCAGGACCATGTGTCACTGGCATTGCCTGCAGAGAGAGGGGAGTGCCATACACAGCTGCCACACACTGATAGAAACCTGTAGCTGACAATCTGTATCTGTTTTGTGCTTGTGTTAGAGTATAGATTATGTTTACTAAGGGCCCGTAAAGGATTTGAATACATCTTTATGCTATTTTGCCCATTAGTTGTAATTTTAGTGCTTGAGAAATTTTAGCTATCTTCCTCTACTCCCACAGACAATAACCCTAAAAAGTTGGACTTTGTTGGGAGGGAAGTGTACTTGCCAGTTACGTGTAGCCAACTGTCAGGCTGTGTTGCCTAAATGTGATTTTTTTTTTTTTTTATTCAGCTGTACTAATTTATGAAAAACTCCCCAAAAGCATGTCGATAGTTTGGTGGCAATATTTTGTGGGATACTTGAAACCTGGAAATGTGCCATTTGAGGCTTTCCTTAGGTGTCCCTCTCTGGTTGCTCTCAAGATGTTTGTCTCTGGTGTGGTTGAGGACAACTGTGGGAGATAAACCCAGAGGCAGCATGTTTTGGGTTTGGAGCGTGTCCATAGGAGCATGGAGTGCTTGGGGGCAATGTAGATGTACACCAAGAATCTAAAATTAACTAAAAACACTTGCTGTTTAATTTGGAGGATCAGTTAATGATAAGAAGGGCTGTTCAGGCCTCACTAGAGGCTTTTAACACTGAAGGCAGATAGATGGTCACTGAAATCAATATAAAAAAAAAAGTCTTCAATTTTTAGGTGTTCCCAAAGCGTTCTAAGCCAGGGGTGCTCAATTCCCAGCTCATGGGCCAGATATGGGTCATAGAGCCATGCCATTCAACTTACAGGAGTCCCTAAGAATCCAAAATTGTGGTAGTGGGAGAGCAGTAGTGTTAGTTGCCACTCCCCTGCTACCAAATTTCCAGACCTGTGGGGAGCCTTGCAAGCCAGACAGCATACTGGATCTGTGCGCAGAAGTGCCCCAGGGGACATGTCTGGGCTGGTTGGAGGTGGTATGGGTCCTGATCTGGTGGCATGTAGCTGAGGGAGTTGGGTGGGGCCTGATCCTGGCCCAGGGGGCCTGATCTCTGTCTGCCTACTAGCCCCAAGCTGCTCATTTAATCCACCCTGGCAAAAGGTTGAGAGCACCACTGTTCTCTCCAGCAGAAGTTTGAGCACCACTGTTCTAAGTCATTAACAACTATCTTTTCCAGGTTGCACCCAAGCCCTGCTGAAAAAAGTGAGGTCCTTTGATCTTTTACATCAATGCTTTATTCTTTGGATCTTTATACTTGAAGAGGAACTTCTCTGTCATTGTATCAATACCAGCCAAGGGCTTCTGATTTTGTTTAGGAAAAAAGGCCACATTGAGAAGAAATGAGGCCCTTCTCCTATAGGTGAATTCATCATACTCTAGTTCTTTCTTCAGTTCTGCAACCTACCTAGTTGTTCCCTATTTTGTATATGTGCATTTGATTGTTCCATTCTAAATTCAGTTGTTTTTACAATTGTCCTTATTAGTTTACATCCTATTTATTTTGGGCCTCTTTTTTCCCAATTTAAGGTAATTTTGGATCCTAATCTCTTAGAATCCTGATCCTAAAGTGCCTGTTTGGTGTCATCCTCAAATGTCCTCACTCATCTTTCATGCCATTCAATTTACAGGAGTCCCCAAGAATCCAAAATTTTGGTAGTGGGAGAGCAGTAGTGTTAGTTGCCACTTCCCTGCTACCAAATTTCCAGACCTGTGGGGAGCCTTGCAAGCCAGATAGCACACTGGATCTATGTCCTCTTCCAAATCATTAATGAGGATATAGAACAGTTTGGACTGAAGACAGACTCCTACTAATCTTTTCCTGGTGGATCCTACCAGTTTGATATTGAGTTACTGATGATTGCTTTTTAAGCAGTTTTCCATTTTATCCAAGCTGCAGCTGTTCTGTGTAGACTAGGTGTGTCAAACTTGTCAGGGGGCACTTCTGGACTGTGGGGTTCCCCACCAAGCCAGATCCTTGAGGCCAGCAGCAAGTCTACCAAAGAAGGTCTGGGGGCTGGGTGGTAGCAGGGCAAGCGAGGGCCACATCCGTGCCACCCTTGCTGACCCTCCTTCCTCTGATGACCGTGTTCATTGGAGTTTAGGAACCCCAAATTCTGCACCAGGCCAAGCCCCTAGCTCTGCCCCCAACTTCTGGTAACCTACTGGACTACCAGCAAGCTTGATGGAAGAGTTCTGCGCTCTGAATCTAGTTTGTGGGCTTGGCTTTTGGCACGCATGGTATAAACTACAATAGCTGGTTTATGACAAGGTGTCAAGAAGTGTCAAGAAGTTTTATTGAAGTTGAACTGTATCTCATGTTTGTGAATAGTGTGAATTCTATAAAATGTTGTAAAAATGGCTTTTGCTTACCTGCTAAACTTCCCAGATAGTTTAGGCTTGCCATCTTTTAAGTCATTCCCTTCTGAGGAAGATTTTTTCATATTTTGCTGCTGTTTACTAGGCTTTGCATCTTTGCACTTTTAGCATATAACACATCTGCTTTTTTCCCCTGAGCTACAGAAATGTCTTGAAGGTGTTTCTTCCCCCTACAACCAGGTGCATCAGGGGAGGTTTTTGCTAGAGGGATTGCATTGTAAAGTACTCCATGAATGGACTGTATATATGAATCTAAAAGTATTCCTGCTATGAAATTGAAACAAAAATATAAGGGCAGAAGCTTTTTCCAGAACAGAAATTGAAAGTACCAACCAGTGTTCATTCTATTTTGGACTGAAAATAACATAAATCATGATTAGAGAACTGTGTAATACATGAGATTTGAGCTGTATTTATAGTTAGAAAACCTAGGAAATTAAATGTTAAGTAATAAAATACTCAATCCTTAAGAATTTGAAAAGAGATTGTTGAAATTACAGTAACTTTAGAGTCAACATAAGTTTTTAAAAAATAATTTCTAACGTATTTTTAAAATATTTTTTTAATAAAATCTGAATATTTTTTAAATCTATTTTTTGGTCTTTTAAATTATTTTAATCCACTAGGCAGGTGTCAGTTCGGTTAAAATTTAAGCAACTTGCAAAATGGCCGCGTAGGACATTCTTCCAGGTTTTTCATTTTTATATAGTAGACCATAATGCTTTGGCTGGTGCAGTTTTAGGCTAGCACAGGGGTAGGCAGCCCCTAGCACGTGTGCCAGTGTGGCATGCGGAAGCATTTTGCTTGGCGCACATGTTTCAGGGCAGATGGTGGGGAAGTGGCTGGGGTTGCACTACCACAACAAGGATTGGGCCTCTTTCAGCTCCCCTGCCATCTGCCCCAGCATGGCAACAATTTACAAGTAGAGTGTGTGGGTATTGTTGGCACTTTGCCCAAAAAGCTTGCTGACCCCTGGTCTAGAATGTTTTAAGTCCTGGAGTTAAGTTATCCTTGGTACTAAAATAATTTTAGGCAATATGTTTTCTCTCTCCTCTTTAATTCAGTTCAGAAATGTTTATGGTTAGGGCACCATAATTGGATAGTGGAATCGATTACTATTATAGAAAATTGTTTTCTTTATTTTTAAATTAGATTTGTGACTGTAGTCACTGGTAGATGTGCTGTTCAGTGTTCCATATCGTTGATGTTGTTCAGATCTATTGACATTAATTTTAGGCAAGTAGTTCCCCCGGTTCCTTGTGTGAACATACAAGTTGTACAGCATACTGAGAGATTATTCTTATGATAGTCTATCTGCCTGTCAGCCATCTTTTTTTAACAGATCTGTTAGTACAGATTAATGAAGCTGTTCCCAAATGTCATTTTAACATTATCTTGTACAAAGCAGATGCACACGATTAGAAATTCCTGTTGTACTTTAGGTAGTGGAAGGCGAATGCCTAGTGTTCACCTAAATCAGGAGAATATGGTGGTATGTTTCTCTTTATTCACAATATGCGAGGGATAAGTACATTTAACTTTCTGTTACTAGCGGAGGGCAACAAAAATGGTGAGGGGGCTGAGGGATATGACTTGTGAGGAAAGACTGAGGGAACTGGGCTTATTTAGCCTAGAGAACAGGAGACTAAGAGGGGACTTAATACCATCCTTCAGCTACCTGAAGGGGGATTCGAAAGAGGATGGAGCTAGACTGGTCTCAGTGGTGGCAGATGACAGAACAGGGAACAATGGTTTCAAGTTGCAGCAAGGGAGGTTTAGGGTAGATATTAGGAAAATATTTCTCGCTAGGAGGGTAGTAAAACACTGGAACAGGTTACCCAAAATGAGGGTCGTGGCGGCTTCATCCTTGGAGGTTTTCAAAACCTGGTTCAGACAAAGCTTTGGCTGGGATGATCTAGTTGAGGTTGGTCCCGCTTTGAGCAGCGGCTTGGATTAGATGACCCCCTGAGGTTCCTTCCAACCCTAATTTTCTGTGATTCTGTGAATAGATGATACTCCCACCAGAGAAGCATACCAAACTCCACAGTTGGGTTCTGGAGTTTTCACTGCCTATTTCAGTATCTGGTTCCACTGTGGGCAGAGAGAGAATCTTGCCATCTCCAGAAGAAATCTTCAGGTTGGCAGTTTGGACCTTGCAAGCCACACAGCAAGACCTGAATTATGAAATTGCAAATAATGCTGCCACAGAAATGCATAATAAACTTACACATTTAGAATATATATATACCCTCTGGAAGTGAAGATACTATTTTTGCTATGTTTGTGTATTAAAACACATTGTGTATTTTAATAACACACATGTGGTGATATCTCAAAACTCATATCACCACTTGTTTAACTGAGAAATAGTAAGCTGTGGCAGAACCAGAATGAAAAAATAGTTACCTATTTTATCTTCTGTGATTAAAACTAGTACTTTATCCCACCCATAAAATATGAAATATTCAAGGAGTTGGAGTGTTTGTATGTTCTGAGTACTTGTTGCTAGTTTTAATTTACAAGCAAAGGCGTAGTTGGGTGTAAGTAGAATTTCACAGATGTTCACTGTACTGAGAAGTTCATGTGATTTTGGAAGTATGTGTTTGAGCAAGAAGAAAGGGGCATGGTGGAACAGATGGGTTGCCAGGCAATGAATTCTTCTATAATTTGGATTCCCTGCAATAGGGGACAATCCAGTTCCCATGAACAGTGCAGCCTTAATCATAGAAAGGAAACGAACAAGTAACACATTTTCTATTCTCTCCATTCTTTCTCTCCGTCTTCCTAACCTCACCATACACCTCCCTCCCTTCATTACATAGCTCTGAAAAACTGGTAATGATTGATATGATAGCAGTGCTGTCATTCTTTTTAACAAAAAAGTCATTTTTATTCTAGATATTTTAATAGAGTCCCATTAAAGATGTATTGCTGACTGAAATATTGGCATGAAGGGCTCTCACTGAGCTGAGCCCAGGAATTAAGAAGTCAGGAAATCGGCTGCTGCATTGCAAAAGAACCTTGTGTGACACAGTATCTCCTGATTGGGGGGATCATTACTGCTATTATGACTCGACTTGCGTAGGAATTTTAAATTTCATCTGAATGTCAGTAATAACCCTCTTAGCAAATTATCCTGAATAAAATCACGAAGGCATTTTATATAATAGGTGTTGAATTACTGGATAGATTTGCTAATTAAATACTCTTTGTTCTGCTGCAGTTGACATTACAGGGTAAGATCTTGAACAATTATTCTCAACAGCTGTACTTTGTTAAGGGAAAAATTAACCACAAAGTTTATTTTTTTTAACACTTGAAGTTGGCAGATTTTTGAAATGTGCTTGAAAAAAATTCCATCATCCAATTGGTAATGAGAAGATAAATATGCAGGTGTTGCTGTGAAATCAGATAACTACAGACTGCCTTATTAATGAATTTAGTAAGCCTTTATAACCTTCTGTTTTCTAGCTGTTGGCACTTATAAGTGATCCTCTGTCAGAATGGGTAGTATTAACATATGCCTGTCACTTGATGAACTTAACTTGTCTGTGACCCTTTTATAATTACCTATATCCACAACTGTCCTCAGGGACAATTGAGAAATGTTCTTTGCATGGTCAAGTATTTCTTTAATGGGGAATAATCCTAACAGTTAGACTGCATACTTTCTGATGGGTTATGTTATATCAGGAAATAGAAATTGCCAGATATGATTAGGAAAAAGAAATGCTATTTAGTACTTAACTCTAAGAACAGAAAATCTATCTAGACTTCAGAGGTCTCATTTTCCTCCTTTAAAAAACAAAACCAAACCTCATTTGTTTACTCTTTGAATCATATTAATACTAAATTGTTTCCCTTTTACGGAACAATTAGCATACTTTTCCTTTTTTTAATCTAGTTGCTTTTAATATAAAACATGGGGAGCAGGCAGATTAGAATTATGATTTTTGTATGCTATGGAATTAGCCCATATTTAGTGATACACATCTCCAATATTCTTTACAAATGTAAATTAAACTTATGTGGAAGTGACAGGTACATTTTATGGTTTAGTACAGTATGAGACATAAGTGAATAAGGAAGATATTGTGAAATTTTAAACTAAATGTAATGGAATGGTGTATCTGACAGTGTTTCCTTAATATGCCTTTGGAGTATAATATTTACAAAGCATAAGCACACATAGATATTTGTTGAAAATGGTAGTACCACTATTATAGGTATGTGGGTAGTAGCAAACATGGGAACAAATGTGGCTTAGAACAGGACAGCATTTTTGTGCTAATATGTCCTGAAGGAACAGTGGAGATTTGGGTTAAACTGTGAACTCTCCATTTACTATCACCTTTCTTTCTGATCTTGACTGAGTCATACTCTTTGTTTCTCAGTTTCCCATGTTTTGCCTGTTTGGCCTGTTTATAGACTTAGATATTTTATAACAGTGCTGCAGGTACACACCGTACGTATGATGCATTGAAAGACTGGTTGGAGAGATGGCATTATGCTTTATATGGTTTTGTATTTTTCTCTTTTTTTCTTTTCTTAAAGCAGCTTTGGAAACAAAAGGAATTCTAACAGTATTTTGAGTCCATTAGTGAATAGAAATTGTATAATTGTCAATAATACAGAAGAGGCAGCACTGATCAATGGATATTTCTGTCTTGTATTTAGAAAAAAGTCAAATGGTACATTCACATCAGTGTATGACATACACTTCACTATAACAGTAATTTCAGAGGATGTAAAACAGCAGCTACTACATTTAGATATTTTTAAATAGGTATATTCTGATAATTTGCTTTCAAGAATTTTTTAAAAGAGCTGACTTGAATTGTCTGGACTGTTAATGTTTATTTTCAGTAAGCTCTCAGTAAGGGGCGGGGAACATGAAGGAAGTTCCAAAAGAGAAGAAGAAATATGCTAATACTTAAAAAGGATAAAGAGGATGATCTGGGAGATTTTAGGGCTGTCAGGATATCATTGGCTCCAGAAAATAATAGAAAGGCCGATATATGACATAGTTAATACATAGTGCAAGCAGGGTAATAATGGCCATCAACATTAACTACTAAATATTAAACATTTTTGATGAGATTACAAGCTTGGTCGATTGAAGATAATTGTGTAGATATGATGTAATTTTGCTTGGATTACCATAAGGTATTTGGTATGGAAGTATATGACATTTAGATTAAAGCACCAGAAAGAAATAAAATCAACATAAATACATTATATGGATTATAAATGGGTAATTGACAGTTCTTAAAATATTATAGTAAATAAGGATGCTCGTGGGGGGATGTTTTTCATAAATTAGTTCTTGCCCCTGTAGGTTGCATCCAGATGGATGTTTGGTTCCCCAGGGACAACTAGCAGTGGGATACCTTGTGCTGCTGCTAGTTGTCCCGAAGGAATGCCTTTGCCACATGCACTCTGGCACATGGCACATGCCCCTGGCGCAGCAGGGGAGACTGGGGCCAGCATAGTTGCTGGCACCAGCAGCTTTATCTGGGGTCCTAGGATCTGGGAAATGCTGCTTCACTCCTGCATCTTGAAGCCTGGCTGGCACCCGGAGCATGACTCCAGGCTGGCAGGCTCCGATTTTGGGCGGTGCATGCTGTTCTTGCGTGTGCTGCCCCATTTTTTTTCTGTGCGTTTTTTTTTTTTTGTCCTTTTTTCTCCTTCCTCCCCACCCCTAGTGGCACCGCAGACAGCCCTGTGGTGCCACATGCCACACAGCCATGCTCACCTGGAAGCTGCCGTAGTATTTAGAAAAGCAAATGCCTTATAGTAGAAAGCAGGAGCCTTATGACCAAAGTTATGCAGGTGGTGAGACTAAACGATCACTGTGGTACCTTCTGGCCTAATGGATTTACAAACTGGTGAAAATAGAAGTGTTAGGAAATTGCGTAAAATGTCAATTTTATTTAAAATATTGTTAAACATTAAGACATGCTTGAATTGTTACAGCTATTAATTAGGCTTTTACTGCCAGGTACATATCAAAATACTTTAAATTACATGATATAATTTAATTTCATAATGATATCCTACTGTATTTACTTGAATTCAAGATGAGGTTCCTCCCCATTCAACATGGAGGGGGAACCTCTCATCTTAGATTCAAATACAAGTTGGGGAGAGGGGCAGTGGAGTCACAGCTGCAGCCACTGCCTCCCACTCCTTGCTACCTGCTCCCTGTAGCCCTTGTTCCTCCCCGCTGTAGGGAGCACAGAGCATGTGCTGCCCCTTGCTCCAGCCTGGCTATTCAGCAGCGGTGGCAGCTGTGGCATAGCTCTGGTGCTGGTGTGAGGCTGTTGTCATGGAAGCACCTGCTGTGTGGCCAGGCTTGGGCCAGAGGCTGGAGCCAGAGCTGTGAGGGCTTGTAATTATTTGGGGGGTTGTCTTAAATTCAGAGTTATCTTGGATTCAGGTACATATAGTCCTTTACCTATAGGAACCCTCCAAGTGCTCAGCTTCCATTAGCAATCACCAAACATTACTGGCCCACAAGCAAAAAAAGGGGTAAGGAATACGCTGCAGGATTGTGTAGTGGAAGTTGCTTGTCGGAACTTCATTGTTGCTTCAATGTAGAATTTGCAATATAGAGATTGGAACAAGAGACTACAGGAAAAGAAAGGATGGTCTTGTGTATGAAGTGCTGCCACTGATTTCAGTACACTGACTTTCAGTTTAATTGGGGGAAACTAACTAAACAGAAACATTTTATAAGGGCTACAGTAGGCTTATCTTTTTCCAAATCTCCAACCTGAGAAAACAAAGCTCTGCTTCTTAAGAGTGTGGAGCCTTCAAAACTAGAGGTAAGCAGAAGACGATTTCTGTGTCCTGCAAAATTTTTGAAATTTCAAAAACCTTTTCCATTCCCTACTGGAATTAAATTGAAACCTTTTGAATTTTTGAAGAGCAAAAAACAAGGGAGAGGGGAAGAAGCCAGAATACACAATAGCATGGTATCTAAGGAAATGAAGGAATGGGAAACTTAAATTCAGATCCATGGTTTGCCTTTTTAAGCACAGGGACTAAACATGTGCAAACCCAACTATTAAGATAATAGTCATATGAATCTGATAGCATGCATCTCTTCTCCATTTCATTTTGATGAGAAATTGGATCATTTGATAAAACTTTTCACAGGAGTATGTACAGTTGTATTTTAAAAAATCATGTTCCAAATAAAAAGGTTTCTACTTCTGTTTAGCTCTATGAACAACTGTGACAGTCTTTTGGGAACAGCAGGTGCCCAGCACATCTGTCAGTAATGCTCTGTGCTCCAAAGGAATGAACTTGGAGGTGAGAGTCGGGGGATTGTGAATTTAGAATCAGTGCGTTTCCATGGGCAAGTTGCTGTGCTGTTGTTACTTGCTTACTATGAAAAGGGGATATGCTAAGAGAATAAATTTTTTCAGTATTTTGTATGTGGTCAAGCTACTGAGGCATCCAGTAGCAGTCAGGGAGGGAGCTGCAACATGTCAGAGTTTGGAAAGGTTTGCCAACCTGCAAAGGTTGTGGTGTTGTATCTTTAGGACCTCAGGGTTAAATTATTGTATTTACTCAATTCCAAGGTGAGGTTGTCACCAAAAGAAAACACGGGGGGTGGGGGGCAGGAGGCGGGGAGTCCTGTCTTGGTTTTGAGTACTGACCCAAGGAAGGCTCTAGTTCGGTTCCAGCTTGGGCTCCAGGCTTAGGGCTGAAGCCAAAGCTGAGCCCCTGTCCATCCCAGGGCAGAATGGCTTGTTTGATGGTGGAGGGGGCATGCTACCATGGAGAGCACAAGGGAGACCATGGAAAAGTGATGGGGAACCTGCAGCCTGCCCTTCATGTCTGTGCTTGATCCTCTGCCCTCTCCCCTTCCCCTTTACCTTCTGCTCTCACTCCAGTCCCTCCAGCCCCAACCTGGCTGGGCCAGGAGCTGTTACTGCTTCTCCTTGGCCAGGTTGGGCTGATGCTGGGCCAGGTTGGGCTGATGCTGCCTGCCCTGGAGGTGCAGAGCTGCAGCAGAAGGTGACCAGGCTTCAGGGGGGAGCAGAGGGTTGGGGAAGGGCAGGCTGCTGGAAGGAGCAGGGATGGTGGGGGCAGGCTACAGTGGGGGAATGGGATGAGGGAGGCTGCTTGTAGCGAGGAGCAGGAGGGGATGGGAAGGTGGGGGGGGCGGTGTTAAATTATAGTTTGTCTTGGATTTGGGTAAATACGGTAACTGGGGGCCATGGACTGCAGTGTCTTGTAGATGGTTTGAAGCTACCTTGCCTCAATCCCACTTCCTCTCAGTTGCAAGTTCTTTGCTGAGTCTTGCATTTCTCTTCTCAGAAAATGTCTGAGTGATCTCCCGCCACTATCACCTCAGTAGGTAATGGGATATAACTGTCACCTCAGTTATGAGATATAAAAAAAGTAGGTAAATCTAAAGAGTCATGATGTTAATTAATTCATTTGAATTAACCTTGGATTAACAAATTGGAGTGTAAAATGTAACTGGATAACCAGTTTGAACAGAAGTATGTAAATTAGGTAAGAAGTTGCTTGTTGCTCTTTACTTCATCTTGTGGCCATATTAGAAATGTATAAGACAAGTTTTTAGCAATATGGTAGTTGTGTGGGAAGTGCTAAAGAGTGAGAACAAAGTCCAGGTTACGCATAGAATCTTAACTATTAATCTTCAGAGCTGGAAAGGGAATTTGCTTCTCAGCTGTGTATCTGTTGTGTCCCCCCACCTTGATCCTTTCCACCTCCCTTTTTTCCCCCTCCTTTTCTCTCTTTTCCTTTATCTTGGAAGTGCTGAGGTCGCATTTGTGCGTTTCTGAAGGAATGGGAAAAAGAGGTTTTGGAAATCTGTTAACTCATTTTTGTATACATGTTAAGAAAACTTCTGTTACTCCTGTTTTGTGAATAATTCTTTATTTTCCCCCATGAATAAGTTACTTACAAGTATGTTAATTGCATCGTCTTTGCCTGAAGAGATTTATATTCTACTGCTATATTATAAGATTAATATATTAACTGGCACAAGTTAAAATCCATTCAGAATAATTATAGTTCAGGCACTGTCAAACAGGGAGAAAGCATCAAGTTGTGTGCTGCAGGAGTCTTTTCTGGATCTTGTGCTGCTGAAGATTTTTCCTTAATGACTTGGAGGCTAGAGTAGAGGGAGTAATGATCAGCTCTGCAGATGATACAAAGATGAGAGAAATTGCAAATAGTTTTAAGGGGAGAGCTAAACTATACCATTTTTGATAAGTTGATGAAATTGTTCAATTGAGATTCAGAAAAGACACTAGTTAAACAGTTATTGTAGGAACGATGAAGTACACAAATATGAACTCTGGGCAGTAGTCCCTCAGATTTAAGCATTATAGCAACAGGAAGTTTTGAATAAGAACAGTCCTCTGCCTTCATGACCGAAGTATTGATTGATAAATTCAGTTTCTATTAAGAGCGATTTAAAGTATGAAATATGTAAAGAAATATTATGTCTTGCTCAGCGTGCGTCTAA
Source organism: Alligator sinensis (assembly GCF_000455745.1). Taxonomy (NCBI): domain Eukaryota; kingdom Metazoa; phylum Chordata; order Crocodylia; family Alligatoridae; genus Alligator; species Alligator sinensis. The sequence goes on from NW_005841932.1 coordinate 410,580, forward strand.
GTGCAAGTTTGTTGGGTTTGTGTTTTTTTAGTTTAAGTATTACATTCTAAAGAGAGAGAGAACTTGGGGAGCGTTGCGGGGGAGGATTTTTGAATGGGCTAAAATATAGTGAAAAGCCTGGGGGTATGTATGGACAAATATGTATTTATAGGGGAGGGAAAGGGAGCTGCTGCTCAGAAGTGCATAGTAGCTGTTACACTAACTGTTAAGTTTGCGTGATCTGGTAGCGATACAGGTAGGCTAAATTTCCTAACTTTGACCTTGGATGAATCCGTGTTAAAAGTCAGAGTGGTTTTGCAGGGGTGTAGGTTTTGTAGGGGTGTAGGGAGTGGTTTTGACACACTTGGATCGCTGCAGCATTGGCTCTTAACTAGGGTGCTGCTGTAAGATCTTTTGGCAGGTGCCATGGAGTGCTATTCAGTGTTAGCACTGTTAGGTGTGTGAACACATACACATGATTCACAAAATAAGCCCAGGGATGCTAGGTAGGAATACAGCTTCAAAAACATTTTGGCCTTTTGAGGTTTTTCAGAACTCTTTGTAACAGAAACATTTCTTTCTTATATTTCCGTAGTCAAAAAGGAAAAGAAGCTAGAGACTGGCCTTTTCCAGGGGATGCTGTGAGTCTAGCAGCTCCCCCTCCACTTTTGAAGCTGCTACAAATTGGGTTTGTCCATGCTCTGAGACACATCACATATGTATATGTATATAGACACAAATGAAGACATAGACACAGGCAGCAACAAACAAAGTTTTCAAAGAATTTTATTAAGGTTGCGATGTCAACGTAGGCAATGTGTGGTGGGGCATGTGCCCCTCTGAGATTGGCTGCTGCTGAAATCACTGCTGGCTTTTGTGGACGGTTGCTGCCCACCCCACCTTGCTGCTGTGGCTGGCGGCAGCTGTGGGCAGTCGCCACTCATCACCCCCTCCCCCCCACTGTTGACACTGCCGCCAGCAGCTGCGGGCAGTCCTCGCTCGCTGATGCCAGTGGCTATGGCTGGTCCCCACTCGCCGACACCAATACCGGTGGTTCTGGGTGGTTCCCGCTTGCCACTATGGTGCCCTCGCAGTCTTGGGAGGCACCAGTCGTTCATGGATGTCAAGAGTTGTGAAAGTTAAGAGTGATCATAATTAAAGTAGGAGATTACTGTAGTTTAATATGTAATTTCCTAGTTTGGTTTTCTTGTGTTTAGAAGCAATGACTTTCATTCAAAATTAAGAAACAGATTAGGGTTGGAAAAGCAAGCTATGAATGAAAACTAGGTATGAGAATGTGACATATGCTTAGTCTAAAAGTTTGAAGAACTTAATGCCCAGTTGGTTGAGTTTGCAAACTAGGTAACACTTTGTTTACTATATCAGTAATTTTAAATGCAAACCATAGTTAAATTTTTAGTTTTTTCTTGTATTCTGTACATTTAAAAATAGCTTTAACTTTAACTAAAATGTTTTGTGCATTTTAATTGAATTCAAATTCCCATCCAGATCAGCCTGCAACATATCATAAGTTGTTAATAAGTAAATAACCATTGGGTTAAATGTGTCACTTTCTAACACAGGAAAAAAGTAAAATTCAAGAATTCAAATAAGTGCTTGTTCAACTATATAATTACCTAAATAAACATGTTTAGACATAGTGGGAATTGTTACATGTGCTCCGGGGGTGGGATGGGGGCTTAATTAGAGCGGCTCTGCCGCTCTAATTAAAGTGCCTGCTGCGTCCCATGTGTCAGCATTCTCATGCTTCAAAATGGCAATGGGGGCACTTCAAAGCTCATCGAACAACCTTTAGACAATGTGCCCCCGCTGCCACTTTTAAGCACAGGGATGCTGATGCATGAGATGCTGGAGGCTGCTGCCATGCTCCAGGAGACTCAGTGTAAGGCCTATAGTCAACTCCGCAAATGTCCAATCTCAGCCTCCCCTTAATTGAGTCTGCTCCAATGTGCTGTAATTACAGTGCATCAGAACAGCCACCCTGCACATCTACAGGCACCTCGTGTGTCCTCCTGGTTAGCAAAAAAAAGTACCAGTTTTAGTGTAAAGACTATATTTATTTGCAAATCAGCATATCTTAATGCTTACCAACAAGTTTGAATCAACTTTTCTTTTAAGCAAAAAATGAAAACTACAAATGTAAATCAATATTTCATTCATGATTTAAATCAAAGTGTCTTATTTGCTGATTTAAATCATTAAAATTTGTTAAGTTTAAACAATTTTAGCTTAAACTAGTTGACCCTGTAAGAGAAACAAATCTAACAATGAGCCGGAGTATTTGGGGAAAAAGAGAGGTGGGGGGTCAGGTCCAAGACTGGGATAATAAACCTGAGACAAGGATTGTGACATTCTGGTGAGGGAAAAAGAGATCTGATGGGGATGGAAGCTTGGCAGTGAAAGAAATGGATGAGGTAGAGGGAGGTGACCTGAGATGGAAAGGGATTTGAACAAGCAGTCTACGGACAAGGACATGACATTGGGAGTGGGTGAGCACAGAGAGATTGGAAGGTACGGGGAGGCTGAGGCTGGACATTTGCAGAGCTGACTCTAGGCCTCAGCAGATAAAGAGGGTAGGACTTGGATCAGAAACACAAAGTGTAGAGACTGGGACTCCTAGATGGGGAGAATGTGGCTAGGAGAAGGAACCAGTGGTTGAGGTTAGGTAGGAGTGAGAACAGGGATAGTTTGGAATGAAAGATGCAGAAAGGGCAAACTTTGAGGGAAATGAGCAAAGGAGTTTCTGCCTACATTACTTAGTCTAGAATAGAGTTAAGGATTCTTGAGGCTTGACATTCTTCTGCTGGTTTCTCATAATGGTATGTCTGCTTTGACATCATTGATATAATGCCATTGTACTGTAGACATAGTGTTCATTGTATTTTCTCACAGGGCAGTATGTGTGGAATGCAAATACTAGCTCTTTGATTTTGCTCTTTTTTGACTTTGCCTTCTTCCTAACTTCAAACTAACATGGCTTGCTACTCAGATATTTGTGAGATCCTCTGGCAAAAGTGTCCCATCCATCTTTAGCACTGGTTTCTCATAGTTGTTATCCCTCAGTGGTATGTCTGCTTTGACATGATTGATTTTATGCTAGTGTACAGTAGACAGTATTTACTCACATACCCTGGAATATAATATGTACCTTTTTCCCCTTAATTTTTCCTTTAAAAAAATGATTATTCAAGAGTTACAGCTGCATAGAGCAGGGACAGAGCCTAATGTGCAGGTAACTCACCCTCCCTTTCTTGCTCAAGTAAAGCTAAAATCTTAGCTGCCAGTGGTTCCTGGTCTCTATGGGTGAATCTGTGATTTTGAAAAAAGCATATGTGTAGATATGCCCAGTTGTGTATATTAGTAGTTCATTCATTTAAATCAAACTTTTAACTGTGCATTCCTCAATTTTTGGCTTATCTTGTTTCTGACCTTTGGCACTTACGTCACTATATCTTTATGATGTACACATATAGAAGGCAGCTGAATTAAAAGTTTCACAGGAAAACTTAATTCTGACATGTCTTAACTTTTGAGCACATGATTTTGTTAATACCGTTCTTCTAATGTATCTTGTTTCCCTCCCCCCCATGTAATTATGCTTAAGATTTGTTTTAATCTTGTTTAGAACGAAGTAGTAATACAGGGATTTATGTTGTTAATATGGGTATCGAGATGGCAGTGTATATTGCCAGGAGGGGTAAATGGCTTGCTTTATGTTTTGAAAGGCAAGAACATTTGGAGTTAGCTACCTAATGGATATGTTTGCATATGTTAACTTGTAATTATATCATACATTAATCTTTGATTATTTTTTTCATTTCAGATTTTGATGCATACCAAGGAGATGGTGCAGAAGGTAATGCTGAGCATTTTCATTACACAACAACCCTTAAATAGCACACCTGGTGAAATTTTTTTATTCTAGGAAAATTGTAACCCAAACAGACTTGAAGTCACTTCTTAGGATGCCTAGTTTACAAATGTAATCCTTCCTAATGGATTATAGCTTTTTTCTTTTCCTAACACAGATATGATCTAGCCCCTGCTTGAAGCCTGTGTGTGAGTGTTTCAAGCAAATTAGCAACAGTGCTAATTAGAGTTTACTCACAGGCCTGTTACACTTAGTGTTCTAGTGTTTTATTAAGATTTATTTTTTGGCTCCCTTTATATTCTATTACATGGTGATTTTTGACTATTTGGAATTTAGTATGGGTTTAACCATACGTGTTTTAAACAGCACTGACCCCTTCCCTTTCCAGAAGACATGTTGTCCTTATTCACCATATTGATAGTATCCTACTAGAGTCCTTAGTAATGTTCAGTTTTTGGGGAGGAGTAATAATGATAATCATCATCTTTTACTTCCCTATTGCCTGGAAATTCCTAGCTCTTGTAACCTTTCACCTGGGTGGAGTGTCTTGCATTATCACGGCTGGACACAGCTGTCCTTGGTTTGTGAGCAAAGAATCAGTCTCTGTTCCAGCCCCAATCCATTATGACCAAAGCCTTTGAATTGTTACCAAAATCAGGCTAGGAGGCAGTGGAAGGGGGATGTGCCAGTGTGCTATATTAGTGTTTACTACTCCTGCTAAACAGGCAGGCCTATATGCTCTGTAAAAGCAGGCGTTTCTGCATTCATCTCCTGATGCTGCTGAGGAGTGGTTCAATCTGGAATGCAAAACATTTGAATCGCTGTAGCTAGGTATTTATGCAGGAGAAAAATAAATTCTTGATCAAGGCTTCTGGCCAGTGGAAGGGCTAACAAAAGAGAGAAGAACTTACTCAGTCTAACACATTTCACAACATGTTGCAAGAGTCACCTTTTGGCTCTCCTTTAAAAAACAAAAAACAAACCTGAAGTGGAGTAGAAAGAATAAGTCACCTGGTAAGTCTGGAAAATGTGAAGGAAGAACAGAGTCCTGTCTGGAGAGCTACTTGGTGTCCTTGTTTAGTAGTTTGAAGAACTACCTGGTATCTATTAGTTCATTAAAATGCCAGATAAGTGCCATTTCTTCTATCTGATATGGTTAGTTTGCAGAAGTGTTGTGTGATTGCTGTCAGTGGAACTGAGCTATGGTATTCCCTTGCATGGAAATTGGGTAAAAGCACTTTAGTTTATATGTCCCTTATCTGAATAGTCTGAAGATAATCTGGCAGAGTCCGCCAGTGTCAATGGTCCTTCCCACCCCCCTGCCTTCCCAATCAACCCAGAATCACAAATTACAGCAAGGTTTGAATGTATAAAATTAGAATTTTTCATTGGTTTTTCTTTTACCCTTCTATTTTTATTTACAGCATGTTTTTACCTGTAAGTGTAGTTATAAACTGGTAAAATGTAGAACTGAAAAGTCTCCGTTGTTTTTCTTGGTGTGATCCATGCTTTATTTTTTCCCTTTGAATGCAGATATTAATATTTTAAAGATAGGTGCAAGCTTTTAAAGAAAATCCTATTTTTCATTATATTTTTAGTACTAAACTGGTAATACATGTATGTAAACACTTACTTTCAAAATTGCACTTACTGATGTGCAACAGAATGCATTAGAGTTTTAAAAAGGTTAGGTTGTTTTCTAAGACTGTTTGCTTTAATTAGATGAACCTTGAAGTGATTTATGGAGATACGGATTCCATTATGATAAATACAAATAGCACCAACCTGGAGGAGGTATTCAAACTGGGAAACAAGGTAGGGAAATCTTGAAGGAAAAACTTGCTTATGGCTTTCATATATGTCTATCTTATAAGAGACAATATCGGGGGGGAAAGTGGTCTGAAAGAAACAGACCCACGTGTATAAACCGTTTAGCATAAAAATATCTACACAATTGTATATCTGTTGTTTGTTGTCCATTAGGGCAGATGGGCAGACATGTATCACAATGTTTCTGTGAAGAGAAGTTCTAGTTGAATAAAAAATACATTTTTGGTAAAGGTTTTTAGTATAGTAAATAGCTTTACTATTCCTAAATTTATCAGAACTCTATTTGAATATTTGATAAACCAAATAAAATTAACACTAAAGCTCAAAAAAATCATACCTTACAAACAGCAGTGTCAACATAATTCAAATTTTTATAGTTTATATTTTGACATTGTTTACCTAACAAAAATTCTTGTTGTTTGGCTAATTATTATGCATGGGTAATAACTATCAGTTTGTGGGTGCTGTCTGAATGCAAGTTTGAATAAAATGTTAATTTACAGTACTTAAGAAGGAAGTGTAGTGTGGTACCTTTTATAGACTAACTTGTTCAGAGAGACATGAGCTTTTGTAGACTCCAGCCTACTTCATCAGATGCCATGAATAGACTCGCAGACAGCGGTGGTACTAAATATAAATGATGAAGGTTATTTAAATACACAGAAGGCAGGGTAGAGTTGCACCTTATAGATGAGCTGAATTGGATAAGCATAAGTTTTCATAAGCAACTGCTCACGAAGTGGGATGAAATGGAGCAGGCACTGCTGAGAGAGTTTATGGTGGGGTAAGGAGGGCAAAGGGTATAAATAAAACAGTTGTCTCTGTTTAGGGACATTGGGGTTATAAAAGGTAGTCCAAGTAATAGGATAAGAATCCAGTATTTGCTGAGACCATACTTAACATAATCCAGTCTGTGGATGTTTTTTTGTTTCACAATTTTGCATTAGAGTTTTTGAAGTTTTGCTGTCTATGAACAGCTACTCTGAGGTCAGCAATGAAATGTCCAGGGAGGTTAAAGTGTTCTGCTATAAGTTTTTGCATCTTTCTGGAATTGATGTCTGATTGGTGTCCATTCATTCTTTTATATAGGGATCTCCCGATCTGTGCAATCTAGATAGCAGATAGGCACTAGAAGCAGGTGTGTATATGACATAAGTATAGGAGTAGGTGGTTGAACCCCAGATTTTCTAATCTGTGTTGCGTGGTCCAGTGATGATGTGGTGTGTACTGGTGCCGGGAAACATATGGCATCTGGTTCTGTTGAAATGCTTGGTGCCTTTTTTAGGTGGTGTGTTGCTGGAGAGATCCTGTTTGAAGTTAAGGGGTTGCCTGTAAGCAGGACAGTTTTGTTCTCCAAGGCTGCTTTAAGATGATCATTCTTTTCCAGGAGGGGTTGGAGGTCATTAATGATGTGTCTGAGGCATTCAAGCTGGAGGCTGTAGGTGTAGTTTTCATAAACTGTGAAACTATGATGGATAACGGAAGGGATTTTGTTGTCTTTATGACAGGCCTAGTATTGTAGCAGGTTAGAGCAGGATCTGAGCCTGCCTCCATGGCTTTCAATGGCAAGTTTGGGGGTTGTATTTTAAATTGTAGGAATTTCTGCTCCAGAGCCTTAAGGTATATAACCTGGTTGATGGTATCAGAGCAAATACACTTGTAACAAAGAGCTTGGGTGCAAGTGTTAAATCTTGTGGTATATTTAGGATGAAAGGATGGCATGAAGGTAGTTATAGCTGCTGGTTGGTTTCTGATGCAAAATGATGGTGATATGACCATTACGAAGTTTCACAAGGGTGTCAACTATGCTGGGTGGAGTACAGGCAAACCCCGCTTACCGTGGTTTCTCTATAGCACTCATGGAAAATACGTACCTGGTTGATCAGAGCATTTTGTTATAATGCTCAGCGCGGGGCTGGAGAGAAGCAGTGGCGGCAGCAAGTGAAGTGGTGAGGGACACCTGACGGGGGCCCAGGGTGGGGCAGGAGGAGAGCTGGGTCTGCTCCTGCATGTGGCGCTGGAGCTGGTGGGGAGGAGTGACGGCAGTGAGAAGGGTTGGATGGATGGGGTGGGTGGGCAGCACAGAGCCCAGGCTGGTGCCAGGTCCCAGGGTGGGGCGGCAGGAGCCCATGGCCAGCAGGCAAGTGGGGAGTAGTGGTTGCGGCATTAAGAAGGGGCAGGTGGGCAGGGGGCATGAGCACAGGGCCCAGGCTGGTGGGGCAGCAGGAGCACGGGTCCCAGGGCCGCAAGACACGTGTGCGTTGTCCCCTGCCCCAGGACACAGTGGGGCTGAGGCTGCGGAGCTCCCTCTGCGCCTGGGCTGCAGCCCGTGCCCCGTTCTGGTCGTGCACTCACCCATGGGGCATGGACACCATCCTGAGCCTGCACCAATCTGGCAGCGGCAGATAGTTCCAGTACTGGGTGTCCTGGAGGCAGCCCCTGCTGGGCGGAGCAGATGCTGGTGGGTGGGTGGCCCCACTTCCTCCATGCCAGCCAGAGAGCCCTGCTGCCTTCTTGCTGTAAATCCCTGGCCGGCGGGGCAGCAAGAGCATGGGGTCTTGGCCTGCAGGTTGTGCAGAGCCAGTTATATTTATTTACATTAAATCCTATGGGGAAATGGGTTTTACTTAACACTGTTTTGTTTAGCGCTTGTTTTTTCTGGAACCAGTTAGGACCGCTAAGCAGGGGTTGCCTGTATTCGGGGTCATTTGGGGGGGAGGTGGGGGAAGGGCGTAGTTTTTCCAAAGATTCTTCCCCTATGTCCAGATGATGAAGATGTGATCAACATACCGTATGTGTATACCAGCTGAATGAGAGGGCAGCTTTTGAGGAAGCAGATTGTCATAAATATATTGGCACATTCTGGGGCCATGTGTGTACTCGTGACAGTACCATTCATTTTTAGGTATGAGAAGTCTTCAAATATGAAACAGTTGTGTGTGAGGGCAAAACTGGAGTGTGTGATGGAAAGAGAATCTAAATACATAAATCACTGTACATATGAAATATTTGACTAACAAAAATCCAAAAAAAGTACCAGTAACAGTTTGAGACATGTAAGAGTTCTGGATCCCTGGTTATGTAAACAGGCAAGAATCATCCCATTAAATGGGCTTATTTTTAAGGAGGGATTTGAGGAAAGAGAGAAATATGAGGCAGCTGTGAGGGCTTGGATGGGACCATGCTAGAAGAGAAGCAGAGAGATGTTCAAGAGGGCTAGCATAGGAGGTAGAACAGGATACCTATGGATTTGAGAGAACAACTTTAGGAAAGGTAATACATAAATAAGAATGAGTGTCTCTGAATTCTATTGTGTGCCAATGCAAGGCAGTCCTACTATGGTAAACAGTTTCAGGAGAAGATGTGCTAAGCTTAGAGTGGGAAGAACAGAAGAAGACAAGTTTAGGCCTTGCATTCAGGAAACATTGTTTTTGCAAGTTAATTTAATATGATTTTATTTTTGGCTGCAATATTACATGGGATGAAAGCAAATCTACTGCTCTATTCTTGTTCTACACATACAAGACAGTATTAGAAATTCAGGTTGGGGTAAGGCTACATATTGCATGACAGTGCCATGCTATGGCAGCAGATATTGAACCATTTCAGTGAAGCATCCCATTTTAAGAAAGCACTTGGGTCACAATTAAGGCAATAGGATATAAGCATGCTTAATTTTAAGTATGTTCCTAAATATTTTTCTGGATTGGGTCTGAGTTAAGTCACCCACTGATGAGAGAACCATTAATATTATTTCTGCAAAAACTAAAATGTATTGCTAAATATTTGTTGGTAGCTTTCAAAATAAAGCATCTGGCAAAGTAGCCTGGCACTTGTGAAAATATATGCTTTTCTGAACCACGTAGTCTTTAAGGCTGCATCCATATGTGGTGTGGATGTTTGGTTCTTCGGGGACAACTAGCAGCAGTGCACCTTGTGGTGCACCATGCTGCCCATGTGTGTGCTGCTCTGCTTTTTTTCTCCCTGGGGTTTTTGTTGTTGTTGTTGTTGACCCCTGGATATCCAGGGGTAAAAAAAAACAACCCTCCATGCTGCTCCCTTGCAGTGCAAAGAACAACTGAATGTGCAGTATGTGGCGCCACAGACGTGTCTGTGGCGCCACATACTGCATGGCTGCACTCATCTGGGCGTGGCCTAAGGTGTCACCTTGCTCTTAACTTAAACTAACATGGCTGTCTCTTTCAAAATCTTTGATAGTGATTCTTGATATTTGTTGTTCTGTTTGTGAGGGATGGATTCATTTAACCTGCCATAGCCCTTCTTGTTCTGAATTCATTTCCATATAGGCTTTTGAATTTTAACAGTGAACAAAGAGATGTGCTGATCCTGATCTTATGTGATTAAGTATATTTTGAGATCATAATTGGACATTAGTCAGATTGCAGATGCTGCAGGGAAGAGTTTTTTTACAACCTTAACCATATTGGGAATGTGTAAAATAATTCCTCATGCATTGATATTTTTGGAACATATGGAAGTCTTGTTTTGTTTCCAGTTACCTTTTTGATATTTAACCCTTTGTTTTCCTTTACTGTTGTCTCTTTTAGTAGGTCATTATTATTCTGGTGGGTCTTCACACAATAGGTTCAGTACTGCTAGCTTAGCTCCTTTTTTCTGAATTTGCTAGTAGACTGTTTTAGTTATGCCTTTTTGAACACTTGCTCTTCAGAATGAATAGATAACTGACCTCTTCTGTGTTAAGTTTACTGAGAAAGTAGCTAGCTTCTTGAGACTGCCATTTGATTTTTCTCAGCCTGCAATATGATGATTCTGTCTAACATGCACCATTTTTGAAAGGGCACAGTCTGTTTGGCTAGTACATCTTCACACCATATGTTGGTGTTTTCAGAATTGACTGAAACTTTTTTATCTCTGTAAATAAATAAGACCTGATCTTAAAATAGAAAGAAATCTATATTGAATTGTAGCTCCCAATTTTCTGTGTTTGGATAAGCTACGTTGTTTGTGGGCTTTTATAAACACCCAGTTTTCACCATGCACCCACATTTCTGTAATTTCAGTTTCATGATTTTGCATTCCCTATATAATTTTTTTTTCAATGAACAAACTGTTTGTTTGTTTTTTTAAAGAAAAAGTCAAGTAGCTTTTAGGCTCTGATCCAAAAAGGGTTCTAAGTGTAGTGATGCACAGTGTTTCTGCACCTAAATTCCGTGTACTATAGATGGGAAGAATTAGGCACCTAAAGTTTGGAATTCATAACACACAGCACATAAAGAAATGAAGATGCTTAAACCAGAAAAGAGGAAATGCTAAAGACGGTTTGTTCCTGAAGTCTTACTTCTATCCCAGGCTTAGGTGCTTTGTTTGGGGATGTAGATGGGCATTTATGTGAGGGTGGGATTCACAACTTGAAACCCAGGCATCCATTTAGCAACCTAAATTATCCCTACCTGTACAGACAACTGGCTCACTTTCTTTTTTGGTAGTAGTAGTGGTGATGGTGCCTGCCTTTTGAATGTTACTATAGTGTTTAGCTTGGTTATTTAGGAAGCAGATGACCTAGTTTTTAGGTTCAAGCCCACATATCCTATTTATAAGACAGGCACCTTAACCACCAGATTAGGGGCTGGCCTAGCTGAGGACACCTTTCGTCTCCCCTCTCCACATTGAAACTGAACAGTGCAGGAAGGAATGCAAGATTCACTGGGCTAGACAGAAAGCAATCCACATGGAATCTGACTCTGTTAGCCTAGTGATCAGGATAGTCCCTTGGGGAAAAGGAGTTTTGGGTTCTTCTCTGTTTCTCATGCAAGATATGTGTTGATCCAATGACTCTTTAATGTAACATATCTAAAGCACTTAGCTGTTGTATGTGAAATCTTGTGCCTTTCTCAGGGGATGAGTTGGTGTCTATGTGCCACCGTGCCCTGCTTTTCTGTCTGACTTTAGATTAACAGGGCTAACTACCTCTCTCTACTCGCATAGATCAAAAGTGAAGTAAACAAGCTGTATAAGTTGTTGGAGATTGATATTGATGGAGTCTTCAAGTCCTTGTTACTGCTGAAGAAGAAGAAGTATGCAGCTCTAACTGTGGAACCAACAGGAGATGGGAAATACATTACCAAGCAGGAATTGAAAGGATTGGATATAGTCCGAAGAGACTGGTGTGATCTTGCAAAAGAATCTGGAAAGTGCGTTTTCCTTCAGTTTAGGCTTGTTTTTTTAGCTCATACTGTAAATCTTGAACAGTCACAAATGTTAAAAGTGATATACAAACGTTCAGTAGTGTTTCTGTAAGGGAGACTACTGGTTGTTAACCAAGAACTGTATTGATTCTAAAGAATATTGCATCATCAAATTAGTGAACAAGTCTATAACAGTTTGTACAAGTATGCTTACATTTTAACAACATATTTTGCATTTTCTGTCCTGTAGTTAGGTGACTTTACATTTATTACAAAATATATGGGCTGCTTGCAGATGTTAACCCCCCCCCCCCAACAAAAACAAAAACAAAAACAAAAACAAAAAAACCCAACAAAAAACCAACAAAAAACCAAACACAAACCTTGCTCTTTACTGCAAGAAGCAGCATGTTTTACTCTGCAGTGTCTGTAGAGATTGGGTGCTTCAGCTGGGCTTTTTTGTGTCTTATCTAATAGCTTATTGAATCAGCTCTTAGATAAAAGCACCAAAAAAGCCCCACTCAAGTGCCTGATATATACAGACATTGGGTGAACTGGGCCCAACTGATGTACTGTCTCTTATGGGCATGCACTGGGCTCGCATGGGATCATGCTGAGTTTAAAGTAAAGCATCGCTTTTTTTGTTGTTGTTAAACATCTGCAAGCAGCCTTGATATCACAAAGACCTTTAATATGGAGTATCTTTGTCGCTAGTTTGTATCATGCTTTAATTTGAACTTGTGTCATGCGGCCAGCATTGGACAGCCTGGTATCCTGGACTTCAAAGTCGCACCATGCAGCCCAGCGTTGGGTTGATGCGCTTGCAGCCGGGACAGTTGGAGACTGGAGAGTTCCCCAGTGCCCAGCTGCACACAGCCTGGTGTGGAATTGGTGTGTATGCAACCTGGATTGGGGAGCTCAGTGGTCCTCAGCTCCCTGTGTAGCCAGCTGTACATAGGCCAGGGATTGGGGAGCTCCTCATCCACAGGTCCCTGTGCCCTGGTAGATATGCAGCCAGCTGCCTGCCCAGGAAAATGAGTGATGGGAATTTGAGGGATTTTATCCCAGATCCCAAGAATCGAGTGTACTGCCATGCCAAACTTTGAATGTCTGGCTTGGCAGAATGTGCTGTTTTTGGAATCCAGGATAAAATTCCTCAGATCCCACTGCACAATTAAATTAACATCTTCTAGGCCACTGACAGGCATTAAAACAAGATGCAAGGGTGTCTCATATGTGATCCTAACAATCATGCATCCTGGCGCACACAGGCTTTCGAGAGTGGGAGAACTGGATACACGTTCAACTAAGGACATGATGGGAACCAGCCATGAAGTTATTACACATGTTTTGTGTAGTAACTTTTTTGCTCATCTCTGGTTCTGTCACACCATTAATGGAATCAATGTGTAGCCAGGTCACTACTTAAGATGTGATTAACCAGTTAATCACATCTTAAGTGTAACATGTCAGGGATCCTAGGGGCCTCCTTTCCTTATGATTTACGTTGTAAGGAAACTGAACTGAGGACTTCCAAGAAATATATACACCCATGTGTATGTAAATGCATGTAGATGTTTGCACATGTTTATATATTCATGCATTCTATGCTATTTTAAAAGTTTTATAGATTTCATAGACATTAGGGTTGGAAATGGCCTTGTGAGATCGTTGGATCCAACCACCTGCCCAAAGGGCAGAAAGTCAGCTAGGGTCAGATTACCCCAGCAAGATAATCATCCATTGCTTCTTGAACGTGTCCAGAGTAGGTGCTTGCACCACTTCCGGGTGGAGTCTATTCCGGACTCTGGAGACTCGGACAATAAGAAGTTTTTCTTTGTCCAGTCTAAAACAGTCTTCCAGCAGTTTGTGACTTGTCTTCCGTTGGGGTGCTCTGGTGAACAGACATTCTCCCAGTTCCTGATGCACACCCCTGATATTCTTATAGGCTGCCACCAAGTCTCTCCTGAGCCTACACTTTTCCAAGCTGAAGAGTCCTATGGCTCTTAGCCTCTCCTCATAAGGCCTGCTCTCTTGACCTCTGATCATGCACATGGCTCTCCTCTGGACTCTCTCAGGCTTCTACGTCCTTCCTAAAGTGTGGAGCCCAGACCTGGATGCAGTACTTTTTTGACTGACACTTTTATAGGAGGCAGGAGATACTAATTTGCTAGGCAGTTTCTGAACAAAGAGGTTATGGTCCCTGCCCTGAAAAACTTGTTTAACAATTAAGATACCTTTTAATTTTTCTTTAAAAAGAGGATACATTTTATCAGTGCTTGATTATTTGTGGGGGGGAGCATTTCCTATGCATAATGCTGCACAATGCCATTCTTGCCCAACTTATTAGTTCTGAAGGAAGAATACTCTTGATTGGACCAAGAGGTGGTCATCTAGTGGCTGAGTCAAATTGTTTCGTGCAGCCTCTTGAAAAACATTAGTTTAAATAACTTATGTTTCTAAATGTGCCTAGAAATGAATGCTTCTTTATATTTGTAAATATACACTACACACTTGCTTACTGTTCTTAAAAGACTTGCATTTTCTAAGAAAAGATGCATCATAATAGAAGCAAATTTCTCCAAGTTAGGAATGTATTAGTAATTAAAGCTATACAAATGTTTGTCAGTGTTCTTCAGTGACTAACTCTACTGCAGCTGGCAGACCTTCCAGCTATGATTTTCCAGAAATAGGCAGGACTTTTTGCTTGCAGTAACTTCATGTTCTAAATTTCTTTCATCTTATGTACCTGTTGTGGATTAGTAAATGTCAAAACAAGGTTCGGGAATTAAGAGCAGTTTGGTGCTCATTTAAAATGGTTTTAAGGTTAAATAGGAACTTGAATTTTCAGTACATTAATGCATGACTTTAAAAAAGGAGAAGTTTACAGTTTTGAGATAAAATTTGTCCTCAGTTTGTTTCTGCATTTTGAAGATAACCTAGAGAAAGCAGAATAGTATAGCCTTCTTTTAAAAACTAGGATATCGTTTGTGTGTTTAATTTTTTTTATAAACTCTTTTTGCAGCTATGTAATTGGTCAGATTCTTTCCGACCAGACTCGAGACATAATTGTGGAAAACATTCAAAGAAGGCTAATAGACATAGGAGAAAATGTGACAAATGGCAGAGTCCCAATAAGCCAATTTGAAATCAACAAGGTAAATGGTATTACTGATCAACTGCTGTTCAATGATTATTTTAAGTTTCTTTTTTGTTTTCTGAAAATAGAAACCCTTTTTACGGTTATAGATGCTTTCAGGTGTTATAGTTATTTATAATTACACAAATCTCACGCATGGGACAAATGATTTTCATATTTTTGCTGTGATTTTTATCTTTCTTATCAGTAATCCAGACCAGTGGTGGTACTAGCCCTTGACATAATAACATATCAGAAATTAAATTAAATTAAAATTATTTCATTCCAGTTGCCTTGTTGTCAATTCAGTCCTCAGTTCCATGCTTCTGAACTGTGCAAATTGATGCTTAGAAGTCTGCATAATACATATCTCACTATCTTGTGCTCATCTCTGCTTTTACATTTTAAATTTATTCCAAATTTGTTCTTAAGTATTAGCTCATAGCATTTGCACTTTCCTTCAGTATTCAAAAATTTCTCAAGCTTTCTGGTTTGAAAGCAGGGAAAGATTGTTTTGTAGCAAATTCAAAACATTTCCAACAGATTTCCAAGTAAGCATCTTTTTTCCTTCTCCCCTGGAGAGCACTGACTTAATAGGATAGCTTTTCCATTGCTAAAACTTCCCAAACTTTTTGAAATCAGTAGTGATTTTAAGGATATCACTTCTCTTCCAGGATTTGTCAATTGTTAATTCTTGCAGCCACTAGAAGATTCATTATGACTTCTATGTTGTAGAGTTTTCACAAAGGTTCAATAAGAATACTAAAGAGTTATCTGATAGCTGCATCCTGTTATTTCCCTCGCCACATCTCCAACGTTCTTCCAGAACAATTTAGTTCTGGAGTCTGTCCACCATATGTAGCAGTCTTCCTAACTGACCTCACTCCCTCCAAAATTTGCCTGTATCATACATTTAATTAAGTGGGGGTGAGATAACATAAATATATAGGATTTAAATATCATTTTTCTTTTATTATCATGCAGATAGATGTGTGATAACCATTATTCCAGATGGTCTCCCATTGTTCCTGATGGCCTCTTTCGCACTATTTTCTGATCCAGTGTCATTGGCTCGCTTTGTCATAAACAATGGGGAGGGGGTTTTCTATATGGTTATTTAAAATTGCTTTATTTAACACAGAACATAGGCCTGTATTTCATAACTGTCACCAATATTTTCTCAAATACTATCAAATTTCTACAGATGGAAGTGTATCAGTTGGAGATATTGGAAAAATAGGATTTTAATGTCACCTGCATTATGTTGTATTACTTCAAAAGAGCTACTCTTTGAGTAATTGTCCAAAATGTATTATACCAATATGTTCCCAGGTATTAAAGTTTCCTAATAAGTTATTAGTAGTAAATTTGTTTTTTTATGAAAAGGTGCTACAGATGATGGGTATGAGCTTAATTTCTTATGTGTATGATCCCAGTTATTCAATGTTGTTGTCTTAAAGGGGTAATTATTGAATTTGGTCTAGCAGATTTCTTTAGCCATGGTTATATATTAAGTTTGACTGCTAAACAGTAGGTTTGCTCTATCTTTACTAAGTGCTTATTGTGAGTTGGTGTTATTTAGTAAACCATATTTCTAAATTGGCTGGCTTGGTAATAATATTTAATGTTTGGAAGTATTAATCTCCCCACTAATCTCCCTTGCTGAGGCTTTTCCAGGATAGATTTTTTGGATCTAGGTTTCTTATTTCTCCAAATAAATTTGTTTATCGTAGTATCTAAGAGATTTGCTGGCACTATAATAACTGGAATTTGAAATAGAAAACTAATTCAATCTAAAATATTAATCTTAACTGCTGCAATTCTACCTAACCATGACATTTTATATTTTGACCTATTATCTAACTCCATTTTGATTCTTCAGTCAAAGGAATGCAATTATAACTATAAAAGTCCTGCCATTTTTTAAGTAAGAGTCACCTCTGAGTATTTTAATGAAGTAGTTACTCATTTATATTTACTGTATAACCATATTTTATTTATTTCTGTGTATCTGGTCCTACCCCAATGTGGGAAGTGACTTTTCTATCCCAGCTTTTCACAGCATCCATTGTCTTTACTGGATTGCTTTCTGGTATACAAGTTAATGGTGAATAAATTAGCAATGAAAACTTGCAAGCTTTCATGTTGGTACCAATATAGTCAGCTTTTCTTTATTAAAAGTTATTGTCTGCCTTTTTCTTGAGGACCAACATGTCTACAAATATTGTACTAGCACTTAGTTTTAGTTGTAATTTGAAACAAGAAATTATCTCCTGTTTAATTACTGCATACTCTGGTATTTTATTGCCTTAGAAATATTAAGTGTTAAACACCTTGACAAATTATACTGATAAAATTGCAAATGAGCATGGCAATAATGAATTTTAAAAATGAAATAATTATAGAAATGAAAGGAAAAACATTTAATGGTGAAATTCTAGATTATGTTGAATGCATGAAAATATTCAAACCCAAATGTTTTAACACATTTGTTACAAAGTTTATTAGGTATTACTTTTATAGTTAGAATTAGCCTTTGCAGTCACAGACCAGTATTCTTTCAATTTTTTTATTAAATTCTGTTTTTAACAATTCTGGTTATTTTTGACTATGCTTGAGTTTTTATTATGTCTTTGTTTTTCAGTTAGTAATTTTTAAATCATAGGATGTTCTTACAACAGGAACACACCCCCCCCCCCCAAACTTGTATGTAAAACCTGAAATGTTGGAAAGATGACCGCTATTTTCAGTGTTTTGGATGTATGTCATGCTCTGCATATGCTTTCTGGTGAACATAGAAGGATGATGAAGTTAGCTACTTTTACCAATGCCTTTTTTTTTTTTTTTACTGCATAGAGTTGTCTGTCATGTCATTAGTATGTTTTTCTCAAAGAAATATTTTGCTTTGATCTTTTAGGCATTGACAAAAGATCCTCAAGATTATCCTGACAAAAAAAACTTGCCACATGTGCATGTTGCCATGTGGATAAACTCTCAGGGAGGCCGAAAGGTGAAATCAGGCGATACAGTGTCCTATGTCATCTGTCAGGTAAAAATGTTGTGACTTATGGCTAACTACCATTTGTGAGATTTTGGGAGACGGAAGATGAAGTCTGCTCAGCTCCTTCCTTTATCTTGGTAATTGTACTGAATTTTAAAGGAAGACTATTAAGTCATGTATGCATTAAATATGACAATGGTTTGTAAGATCAGAAAGACCATTGTGATGATGCTTTGTCCATTTGCATGATCCAGACCTTAGGACTTCCCTGAATTAATTTCTGCTTGAGCATAGAGCATTTGTTTAAAGAGAGGACCAAGTGTGATTAAAATATTTCCAGTAAAGGACATTCCATTATGGACCTTGGTAGGTTTATTTCATTGGTTAATGACCTAACTATGCTTTGTCTTTGTTACTGGATCTTTCTGCGTCTTTGCTTTATTAGATTGGAGAGGCCTCTATTTTCATGTTTCTGTTTCCAGCATAGTCATCTTTTGACTATCCCTAAGCAAAATAAATTTGAGTTTCTTATGTCTTTCATTATGAGGTAGGTTTTAATCTGTTAATTGTTCCATTGGCTCTTCTCTGAGCCCCTTCCAACTTTTCAACTTTCTTCTTGAAATGATTACACCAGAACTGGTTACTTTCGAAGTTTCCAATTTACGCTTCTTTGATTATTGGCTGTAAAATACCTTTCAACAGGGTACCTTTCTCAAGTCCCAGCCCTAGCTGCTTTTCAGCAGTGGCCAAGGCTGTGTGTGCAGATGCACATGTACTTGTTTTGAGTGCATGCATGTGTATGCGTTTATTTAATGGAAGGCCATTTTTGGTACCAGTGGCTTCAGTTCATAGAATAGACTTTCTTCAGGCTCTGCCTGATGCCTTTACCTCTCATCAGTTTTTACCAACTGCTAAGGCGACATCCTGACAGGTTTCTAAAGTAATGACTGGGTTTCTCTATAATGACTTGGCTGTTGGGTCAACATTTTTTCTATGCCTACATGTCTGTCTAGGTGATTGTCACAGAGCACCTCAGTGCTCTGCTCCTAGAGAGTAGAAACTGCCAGGGAGAGAGAGCCCTGGCAGAACATATTGAGCACAGCTGCGGGTTGCCGGGGCAACTAAGAAGAGCCAGCTGCCTGTAGGAGGCAGGGCCTGGCCCTTATAAAGCCCAGGGCTGAGGCCAGGCTGGCAGTTCCCTGCCAGCAGCCAGAGGGGCAGGAGCTCCTGGAGCTAGGAGGTGAGCAATGCAGGAACTGCTCTAGCTGAGAGAAGTATGGCAGCTCTGAGAGGTTTGAGCACCATGGTTTAGCCAGGCGGCTGGGAGTTAAGTTGTTACAGCCAGAGAGCATGTGTTTAAGTTATAGCAA
>NW_005841932.1:430730-483494 GCF_000455745.1 Alligator sinensis
GAGGCTTGGGGCGTGGTATTAGGGGCTGGTAGGAGCCACGCGTAGCCCATAAGGCTAGGGTGCCTGAGGAGCACCCATTATACCGGGAGACCCCCAGGGGGTCCGAGAACATACGGGGACAGAGGTCCCGGCTATCCGTGCCCAGGGAGTCGTAAGGCAGCCTCCCAACCTTATTCAACAGCAAAGACGTGGCGGGCGAGAATCGAGGGTGCCCTTGGGCCGAATTGGCACGGAGAGAGGGCCTTAAGGAGATCACGGCCCTCCTAAAGGACCGCCGTGACAGTGATGAATTCTGCATATGCTTTGAGGCTACTGTCCTTAGGGTTAAAGTAAATAAAGCCATGCTTTGCATTTTTGCTTGATATCAATTCTTTACATCATGGATACTCAGCCTTCAGCCCACAGGCCAAATGTGACCTGTGGAGCCATTGTAGGGCTTCCTATGGTTCCAGAAATTTGGCAGCCGGAGAGCAACAGCTATTAATGTGACCATCTTTCCCCTCACCAAATTCCCGAATTCCATTCCTTGTGTGGCTGGTTAGAGCCAAGTTGGTCTCTGTCCCCCGCAGGGCTGGACTGTCCCCCACCACTTCTGGATTGGGGCTAGGCCATGCCCCCTTCCTTCCCCATGGGGCCAGGTCATACTCCCTTCCACCTCCAGAGCCAGGCCATGCCCCTTCCTTCCCATTGGGGATGGGCCACGCCCCCATATCTCTTCATGGGGTGTGGCCAGGCCATGCCCCCTTCCCTCTCCCTTGCAGGGCTGCATTGAGGCTGGCCTGCCTCCTGCCTCTGAGTGGCCCAATGGTGCCCATCATGCCCATGCTTGATTGGGAGCACTGGCTAGATCCAACCCATGGATGGACTGGGCACTGCCAATTCAGCCCACCAGGAGAAAGGTTGGGGATGACTGCTTTATACAGTGCTACTAACTCATACCTGTGTGACTGTTTGATTTGTAATGAAGTAACATGGCCTAAAACCAGAATATGTATCAAGGCGTGTACAGACAGCAGCAGGGCTGTCTCTTCTGATAGGAAAATTATTGGCTACTGATCAGTAGCCATACTATGCAGTCAAAAAAGTAGGGAAGTTGGACAAGAGGAAGATTAAACATGTCAATTAAAAAATGTATCAGAATTCTCTATTAAATACACAATTCTTAGAGGGCAGAATTGTGTTGTATCAAGCAGTCTAAGCTCTGGCATTTCCTAGCATTGGGTACTTGAGTTCACAATATAAATAATCTCTTAATTTGGGGCTTTTTATATGAAGTACAACATATAAATACATGCACCCTACAGTCACCAGCATAGCACGTGACATTTTCCACACTTTGGATTTGTAGTAAAATAAATATGAATCTTGCAGACTATAATGTACTGGATATTTTCAATGTTCAAAGCAGCAGAACTGGAAAAGTGATTACCTATAGCGGACCTCTGTTTCAGTCCATTTTTTTTGTTTAAACACTAAAAAAAAATACAATTTTCAATTTAATGTCTATGCTCAGGCCATCATAGGGAAGATTGTAGAGCTGATGAAAGCTGGAAAATGGGCATGGCTGAGACAAGACAATGGTGAGGCAGAATGTAATTGGTGAGAGAAGGGAGCTGAAGTGATCGCATGACAATTATTTTTGCAAAACAGCTGGATGCTTTTGAGTAGTCAAAGTTAATTTTGCTTTGAATTTTATGATGTGTTCCTTATTAGAAAGAACAATAAAGTTTTAGCTCTGATGCTCTGAGTGAAAAAGCATTTTCAGTAAACAAAGACTGATGACCCTGATTAAACAAAAGACATTGAGGCCATGATTCTACTGGGCAAGATGTACTAGATAAAACCCTAGAATACATACAGGTAAATGTAGTGAGGTGGTTGAGGTAAATCCCCTTATGCTTTACTCCTAACACCTGCTACTTATTAAAACTACAGCTCCTATTTTCAGCTTAGTTATGCATATCTTAACTGGCACTTGTTAAAAAATTAACTTTTCCCACAAGCATATGTACTTTTCAGATTTAAGACGCATCCTCCTGAAAATATTTGGGTTCTCCTCCCTTCCCCCCCACTAGAGTTTTAGTGCATGTTGGTTTCTACTCCAACAACCCAGTTTTTTTCATGTATAAATTTCTGACCAAAACGGTCTTGATTTCTTAACTTCTCTTTCAGTTGTTTCATTTTACGTTTTATCTTTTGCCTGGCTATACCATGGGTTGGCAACTTATGGCCCACAGGCTGGATCTAGCTGCAGATCTATTGGATCTGGCTCATGGAGCTGTGCATGCTGCGTTGTAGTGGGATGAAGCAGCAGTAGCAGGCCGGGGTGGTAGCCCCAGTCTGTGGTGGACCTGAACTGGGTTGCATTGGCTCACAGCTCCAAAACCACTGGACATTTACTTCATATTTTAGCAAATTTATCATGATTTGGAATCTGCTGGTTATGTGCAGTGATAAGTGCACCTTGGCTAATGTAAGGTGATCTAGAATGCATGACCTCTGCATAGTTTCAACCTGAGGGATGATTGCAGTATGTTTTCATTTAGTATTTTGGAATTGACAGATGGGACTGTTTACTTTGTCTACTCTTACTGACCACACTCATAGGCTCCAATAATGCAACATGTATTTACAGTCTTGAACTTGATGGTTGATGCCAGCAACAATTATGTTTTCCCTACTTTCACTGAACTTGAATTATCTATATAAAGTAGATTCTGTTGGATACGTTTTTTTAAAATTGTTACAAAGCTTAAAATCTAATTTGACCTTCAGCCTGGATGTGGCTTTTATATAGTCTGTTTGTTCATGTCCCTTTTAGGATGGATCAAATCTGAGTGCCAGCCAGAGAGCATATGCTCCAGAACAGCTGCAGAAACAAGAAAATCTTACTATTGATACTCAATACTACCTTTCGCAACAAATACACCCAGTAGTGGCTCGAATTTGCGAGCCCATAGATGGAATTGATTCTGTTCTCATTGCAACATGGTTAGGTAGGTATCAGAAACTTCCTTTAATCTTAAGAACTCTAGGAGAGGCAATGAGGGAAAGTAATGTGTGCCACTTCTTAGTAGGAATATTGAAGGATGCTGTTCTCCAGATCAGTCTGTTATGAGGAAAAACAATTGTCCTGTCCACTGCATAAAAAGCATATTAATGAGGATCTGATTGTATGCTTATTTACATGAGTGGATCCACAAACTGTAGTGGAATTATTTGCTTGAGGGTTTTTTTTTTGTTTTGTTTTGTTCTTTTACCATGGATGAAGATTGCATAAGCTAGCTCTGAATTTGGAAGTCGAATGTTGATAAATGTCAACAATATTGTATCTTCCCAAGATTTTCTTTAAATTGCTAAAACATGCAAAGCAGTTATGAACTAAGCACAGTCTGGCATCTTTCCAGAAAAAAATAGCTATTCAAGCTTTGATCTTTTTAGACTCTAACAAAAGGACATCCTTTTTCAGATATAGAACACTAAATGCCTCTCTCTTTTGCCTAGGATATGTAGAAAAATGTATTTTGCCTTGAAGAAAGTACCTGTAATAATCTGTAGAAATGGGTCCACCTGTCTCCAGAGGCAAAAGCAAATACATTTCCTGTTGTAAGACACTACAGCTGCTAGTGGACATAGAACTGCTAGTTTTCATTCAGCCTGCGAGGGGCAGATGCTCCTTTTCTTGGAAGATTTTTTTTCTTTAGAAGACTTAAAAAAAATAATAGCGGTCACTTTTTTTCCACCCTGACCCATACAAAAAGACGTCCCTTTACCTTTCAGTAGTTTCCTATCTAGAGGGAAAATACCAAAAATTTGAAAGTTGCTCGCAAATCTTCCTTAAAAAGCGGGTTTATTTTTCATACAATCATTGAAAACATGACTACATATACATCTATTAGAAAAAATATTTCCTAGACACTAGTAATAAACAGTTGTGAGCTCTTAATGGTAAGTGAGATCTGGGACTCCTATGTAAAAAAATTTAAAAAATAAATGATTCTATTATTGAGGGAACCTGACATTTTTGGGATGGTCAGGTAAAGCATTTAAAGATTTTTCTGACATAACTATTTATTTCATCAAGCAAAGAGATGATTCTCAAACTTTATTGTGCTATCATTGCAGAT
The DNA here is from genome assembly GCF_000455745.1 of Alligator sinensis. Lineage (NCBI taxonomy): Eukaryota > Metazoa > Chordata > Crocodylia > Alligatoridae > Alligator > Alligator sinensis. The sequence goes on from NW_005841932.1 coordinate 434,858, forward strand.
CTCTGACTAGAATTTAGAAGTGCTCAACATCCATAGATGAGGCAGATGTTCAGGAGAGCTAAACTCCCATTTAGGTACCTAAATGAAATGGTCAATTATTAAAAACAGAACATAACTTAAGATCATCCATTAAATATGTACACTTTTTGCAGTGCAGTAAATTCAAGATGGAATCTCTTTTCTGGTCTAGAATCATATCTGTATTGTAGGTATCTTTAGTTCTTCGAGACCAGAACATCTATACAACTATTGTAGCCTCTGAGCAGAAATAACAACCAGATATGTTAAGTTTGATCTCTTCAGGCACCTGAAGTTTTCTTATTTTGATATTGGCAAAACTTCATCTGTAACATTTAAACTGAGTTGGCTGATAGGAGCGTAGTTTTTTTCAGAGACCTGCATAATAGGATAGATGTTATTCTTCCATACGTAATCAAAGTCATGAATCCTTGAGTAATCTCAAATGATTTCAGAGTCTAGTTACCCTGGGACCTTCCTATGATAGTTGTGATGACCATATATTTTCTTTGAAAAGCATCAGAAAGTGTTGTTTTTTTTACAGTGATTAGTATCTCTCTCTAGTTTGCTCTGTTCGCCAATCAACTCTTTTGGGCTGTCAGTTTAATGGGTTTTTGTTCTTCCTAATGTCTTAGGCCCTGTTTTCCTCTAACCCTATAAATTGTCCAAGAACTTTCCTCTCGGAAGACCAGTCCTCCATTTTGAAGAATTTCAGTAAAATGCAATGTCCAGTAAATTTGACCTTGCTTACCTCTCATGGTATTCCACTGTTTTGGTCTGATTTGCAACATTTTAATGAGAAATGCAGTATGAACTAGATCAGGGGTTCGTACCCCCAGGCTGCAGCCCAGTGCCAGGCTGCGAAGGTTTGGCTGCTGGTCTGCAGGAGGGCTGACTGCCAGACCAGAAGTGACTGTGGACCAGCAAATCGCAGACTGGAAGTGACGAGCATACTGCAGACTGGCAGCCAACCCTTTTTCATACTGAATATAAAAAAGGGTTGGCTGCCTGCCCACAGTTTGCCGATTACTGCTGGTCTGCAATTTGCTGGTCTATGGTCACTTCTGATCCGCAGCTTGCCAGTCCTCAGCCTAAAAAGGTTGGGATTCCCTGAACTAGATGCAAAGATCAAGGAACATCTTATAGTCTCCTACTTTATATGAAACAGTTCCTTTTTCTATTAAAATTGTGCTACATTCAGTATGCCACCTCAGCCATCGAGGAAGAAATGGGAAAAAATTGCTGTTGTCTTTACACTCGTGCACATATGAAACTGGTAAATTCAGTATCACAGCAGACACATTCAACCCTTCCAACCTAGGTGATGGAGAATAGAGCCTCAGTCCATGAATATTTAATCAAATTCACAGGATTTAGTAAGCTAGCTGAAGAATATATTTATTTATTAGGATCTTGATGATAGTTTGTCTTTATCTTTGGATTTTGTAGGAAGTCTGATAATCTTTTAGAGCGATTCAAGTTCAGTGTTCCTGAAAATCACAATCTCTTCTACACGTGGCTTGTTCACAGTCTAGTAAAAAAAATATTGGATGACCAGATTAAATTGTTATCCATGGTCCCAGAGTAAATAAATTAATTTAGAGTGAGAGCACTATTTTCAAAAGGTCAAAACCTTCTATTTATTGCTATCTTAGGATCTACTACATATTGTCTCTTGGGATCTTATCCCTTCATAAGGTGTTTTTTGTAAAGTAGCCAACAACGGAAGCTCAAATTCTGTCACGTTCACTTTCTGTGGTGTTCTCTCCCCTTTTGAAGCTTAATGATGTTCAAAAGTATACAAGACCTGTATTTACCTAATGACCGCTCAACTTCTTTTTGGTGAAGGTGTCATTTTGAATGTGACTGCTTCACCCAGAAAGCTGAGAGAAATTGCAGCATTTTCTGATTTATTTCCTTTCACCCTGAAGAATTCCCCTAACAATAGTGTCCATCTTCATTTCAAGAAGAACTTCCATCTTACTCCTAATGAAGGGTCAATCCAAATTCAGAATATGACAAATAAAGGATGGATTTTGCCTTCATTATGGTTCAGATCCTTAAATTTTACGCACAAAAGACAAGCCATTCAGATAATTTGACTTCCTATTGTTGAACAGCACAAAAGACAAGGCATACTAGAACATTTATATTAATGTTTTTTCAGATGTATTTGGCTGTTTCAGAGAAGTGATGACTTGTTCACTATCAATAAACACTCATCATTCCATGGTCAGATTTCTTCCTTAATAGATGTGAGGTGTGAAGGAGGTGCAGCCCCTTGCCATGTAGAATAGTCTTCAGTATAATGCTGTCAAACATTTATTCCTTTACTAATGACTACTCTATGCTAGAAAAAAATAAAGCCCTGTGGCTAAAACTATGAGTGTTAATCGTAACAAGTAACAAGTTTTGCTTTAGTTACATGCATGGACCTGCGACTCTGCACATATCCAGAGAATACGTGAAATTAACGTAAGCAATGCTCATCATTTACGCTGCACTGTCAGTTACTCAGCACTGTATGAGCAGCCCCACAAAATTTCATAGCTTCCATCATTTTCAAGGCTTGAGCTGCTTCCCCTTCATCATTTTTAATGTAATTAACCTGAGTGCAATTGCATTACAGAGTAGATGGTGGGGCTGAAAGATGCCATGCACTTGAGCAGTTTGAGGCTATACAGGTACTTGAGGCCTGTACTTGAGGCTAGGTATAGACATTTGCGGAGGTTAGATCATGTTAAAAATGACCACTTGATCTAACTTAGGTCACCCAGGTCTGGACCTTATGCTAGTTAGGTAGATCTAAGTTCAAATTGTACAGAAGTTCAGAACAGTTAGATCGGTCTGAAATGTCTGACTTGATCTAAGTTAACCCTACCTTCGAGGTATACCTAACTTAGATCAGATTGGCCATCTAACTGTCCTGAACTTATCACCTGGACAAGGGGGAAGAGATCGACGTTGTATACCTCGAAAAAAGCCTTCGATCTGGTATGCCACGATCACCTTTTGGCCAAACTGGCTAACTGCGGCCTTGACATCACCACTATCCGCTAGCTGGGGAATTGGCTCCACGGTAGGACCCAGAGGGTGGTGGTCGACGGGAGGCAATCGTCTTGGTGCACTGTGACCAGTGGTGTCCCGCAAGGCTCTGTCCTAGGGCCTATGCTATTTAACATCTTCATCAGTGATGTGGACATTGGTGTCAGGAGTGGACTGGCCAAGTTTGCCGACAACACCAAACTCTGGGGTAACGCATCCACACCTGAGGATAAGAGGGTGATCCAGGCAGATCTGGATAGACTCATGAAATGGGAGAATGAGAACCTGATGGCGTTCAACACCGAAAAATGCAAGATTCTCCACCTTGGGAGGAAAAACCTGCAGCATGGTTATAGGCTCGGTAGTGCTACATTGGCTAGCACTACAGGTGAAAGGGACTTGGTCATGATTGACCACAAGATGAACATGAGCCTTCAATGTGATGCTGCAGCTAGTAAAGCAAGCAAAATGCTGGCTTGCATCCATAGATGCTTCTCAAGCAAATCCCGGGACATCATTCTCCCACTGTACTCGGCCTTGGTGAGGCCGCAGCTGGAGTACTGTGTCCAGTTTTGGGCTCCACAATTCAAAAAGGATGTGGAGAAGCTTGAGAGGGTGCAGAGGAGAGCCACACGCGTGATCAGAGGTCAGGAAAACAGACCTTTTTAATGATAGGCTGAGAGCCATGGGGCTCTTCAGCTTGGAAAAGCTCAGGCTCAGGGGTGATCTGGTGGCCACCTATAAGTTTATCAGGGTGCTCATCAGGATCTGGGGGAACGTCTGTTCACCAGAGCCCCCCAAGGGATGACAAGATCAAACGGTCACAAACTCCACTGTGACCGATTCAGGCTGGACATAAGGAAGAACTTCTTCACTGTCCAAGCCCCCAAGGTTGGAATAGACTGCTGCCAGAGGCGGTTCAAGCACCCACTTTGAACGCCTTCAAGACACATTTGGATGCTTATCTTTCTGGGATCCTATGATCCCTGCTGACTTCCTGCCCCTTGGGCAGGGGGCTGGACTTGACGATCCTCTGGGGTCCCAAATGTCTATGAAATCTATGAAAAAAAAACTTCTGAACAGTTTCCAGCACAGCCCCAGGGCTGGGAAAACCCAGCTGCTCTCCCGAGCTCTGGGGTTGCACTTCTCCTACCCCCTACCTAGTATCAGGTTATCCAGACACTTCCCTCCCCAGACAGACAATCTCCCATGGACTAGCCAGCCCTTCCTGAACCTGCCAAACCTCCCATCCCGCAGGCTACTCCTGGTGCCATTTTTACTAGCATTCGCCAGTGACAGGAGCTGAGCAAGTAAATCGGGGTGGGTGGAGGACTGGGTAGGATGAAGGGTGTCAGTTTTATGGGTCGGTTGGGGGCTAAAAATAGCCCCTGGTCCCAGGGAGTGGGGGAGAGAGCCATGCACCCTCTGGCAGACCCTGCGAGCCCTTTGACCAAATAGTCCCAGACCACACCGACACCCCCGCAGACCCCTACCTCCCTTGGCAGACCCGCCTGCCCTCCCAATCCATCCTGTGGACCCTGCCTGCTCTTGCGATCCCTCCAACCTGCCCTCCCCCCTGCAGTGTGCTTGCCCCCTGAGCCCTCCCTATCCCAATTTACCTTAGATTGGGTGGCCATATTTAACTCTATCTAATCGCCCTCTAATCTCCCAGAATGTCTGTATGCACCATTTATGTAGTTAATATATATGCATATTATAATGTAAGCAACAGGCCGAAATTTGGGACTCGCATTGTGGTATGCAGTAAAGTTAGTTACGCACTTATCCAAAATGAGTATAAGTACACTGTTGGCATGCAGTATTTTTGCCAGGATAGTTTTGTACAATTTTGCAAGTAAAATAAACTATCTTGGCAAAAAGGAAGTGTCTGCTGGTGTAATTTTATCTACTTTAGGGCTTTTGTTGGAAAAAATCAACAAAAGCCAGAACTGATATTTCTAAGAAGGCAGGGCGTGACATCTTATAGACTAACTACTCCTATATTTCTAAATCAACAAACAGTTTCTAGTGTTAACCTGCCTTAACTATATAAGTGCATCTTGGCTGTTTGGTTGTGATATGGGTATTTTTAGTTTGTACTGTTGTTTAGAGCCTATAACTTTGAATTATGTAAAGTACTTTGTTGTATAAATGGGAATTTTCCTGTGCCCATATAATGTCTCTGAGAGAGATTCCATTATCTATAAGCTCACCCAGATACTGGTCCCATATTGTTAATGCTTGACATTTTGAGCAATCCTGTATGTATCCTGTAAAGTCTAGAAAAGTCAGGACAGTAATCTCTGTTAGGCTAATAATACTGCATAGATTTGATAGGATATATTTTACTTTTGGTAGGCTTCTGCCTATGACTCTTTTGGGTAGAAGAAAACAATTGGTTTGAGTTACCAAAATAATTTTACAAATCTCTTTTAAATAGAAAAGATACAGTCTTTTAAATAGAAAAGATATAGTTTCAAAGTATTTATAATAGAAATTTCGAAACTAACTGCCTGACAAAATATGTAGTTAGTCAACCACAGAGTGTGGGAGCAGTTTAATAAATTCTGGTTACTTCAGCCTTAATTAAAAAGACCTGTTCATCTATACAATGTACATATATTACTGGGTAACCTTGCATTCCACAGTATCTTCACTGCAGAGACCAGATGAGAAATGTGAGCTAACATAACAGATTTAGAGCTCTTCATGCTGTAAAGTAAAGGTCAGCAACCTTTTAGGAGTGGCAGGCTGAAATAGTCCGGCGCTTCCAACCCAGCTGCTGGTTAATTGTTGCTAATGGCAAACACCACAGCTTTTCTCCCAACACCAATATCTGGGTTTTGGGGGCTGGATGAAATTGCTTGGCAGGCCACATCTGCCTTGCAGGCTGTAGGTGGCTGACCTCCTCTGTAAAGTGAAAGAAACTCTATTGTATAATGCCTTTATGTGGTCTTGATGGTCAGAATTTGTTAATGAGGTGCAGGCTTTTGCTTGAAATGAGGATTTGGGACTTAGAGGAGGGTCTATATGTGTGTGCACGTGTGCGTTTGGAACGCAAGTTCTTTAATCTTTCTTTTAACTACATTTACTGCTTGGTGTGTACTAAGCACATTTTTTTAAATATCTGAAAGAAGTGGAGGTGGTGGTAGCGGTGGAGCTGTGATGGTATAGGATGTGAGAACCACCAGCTTTTGTGGGGTGAAGTACTGGACCACCTTATATAGTTCTGTGAGATGTCAGAAAAGCTTTTGGGCATCAAGCTGGTGGAGTATGCCGGATGCCTGAAAGCTTGACTAAAATCTCTACTAAATATACAGATTAGCCCAATAAGAGAGAATACTTTACATAAGTATATTAGAGCATCAATTCATAATTAACCCTTCCAACTTTTATAGAGAGGGACTGAATATGTGAACTGGTATGTTCTGTTTCAGATTCATGATGTTACAACATTTTATTTGGGCATAGTAAAAGAATATTGACATCTTTTCCACTTTTCTAACCAGATTAGGTTTTTAGCCATTCCAGTGTTTTGACTATACATAACTGTCTTTTAGGATTCTTATTCAAGCAATTTACTTAGTACAATGTCCCTTTATTTTAACTAAGTTATTTAAAGTTTGTGTTATCTAGTTGGGAATTTTTATTAGGGACTTTTTTGTCATTATCTCTTCAGTTAAGAAAATTGTTTAGAGTTAACACTTGCTGGCGTTTGGTTAATCAGAATAATTCTGTAATTAAAGTGTGTTTGTTTCCATATATGCTCTGTGGGATTTTAATAGAAATTCACGTTCCTAACCTCTAGGTGGCAGTACCAGATACTCTTTTCCTTTTGTTTTACAAAACCTCTAATAAGCAAAGACATAAGCAGATAAAATTTTCAGCGTGCATATCTTCCAGAAAAGGTATATAGGAGTTAGGCTAAACTCAGTTAAAAAAAACCTAAGTAATTTATGGAAATTGATAAATCTATTTAGCTACCTCTAGGAGTTGCCTGGAAAATTGAAGTTTCGTCTGACATTTGTGGTTTGTGCATGTTCACTGCTTGTAGTCTTGAGGAGGGAATCCCCACTCCCAAAAGGCACCTGCAGAAGTTTCAACTAAAATGCACTAAAATATTTTGAAGTTTTGTCTGTTTATTAAATGCTTTATTTTTTTCTGGTTACTCACTGAAGGTTTTAACAGTTGTATTATCGTGTTCAATGGCAACTTCCAGATTTCTCTCTTTGTGTACATCTCAGTCACATAATAGTAAATGTCATGAGTTTTTCACCATTTTTTAGTTTCTGAAGAAGTATATTCTTTTTAAATCATGCATTCATACTTTTACCGTTTTAAGGTTAACTTGATCCATAATGCATAGAATCTAGTGATAATACAAGAGAAGTTTTAAGTCTGAAGGCAAGTCTGAAATATTTAGGAAGCACATCTAATTTTTTCAGTATTATGAAAAGATAAGCTTTTATTACTTACAATTCTTGGGCTCTTTCATTTTTAAAAAGTGATACAAAGGCAAGAGGAACATTTTTCTATCTATTTGGATATTTTAGGCTAAATTTTGTGTGCTGAATAGGATAATCTGCCCTCCAATGAGAGTTTGCAGGTTAGTGTGCTGAAACGGATTAAGTGAACCAAGTAATCATCCATGAAAGGAAGTAATAGATAATATAGGCCCCAGTACAGCAAGGTAATAAAGCTAGGAACCTGCTTTACAGCACTTGTTATCCCATTAATTTCAGTGGGACTTTTTGTATGCTGAAAGTTGTGTTCTTATATTCCTTGCTAAATTCCTCACCGTAATTCCTGTGTGGCTTTGCTGCAACTAGTAGCTAATAATGTTATAAAGTGAAGTAGTTTTCAGCTTTTAAAATGTGGAGCTAGGTTATTCATTTGTTTTAGTTTTTACCCATAACCCTTTTCCTTTAATACCATCACCCTCTTCAGAAAGGGTAAAATATTATTTTCTTTCAGTTGTATTTAGTATAATTTATTCTAGAAATTCAGTCAAATATATTTTCAGAAAGAATTGAAGATGCATTTTGGGCTGGAATTTATTGTTGCACCTCTAAAATAGTTGTGGCCATCTTTTACATAACCTTCACTTTTTACAGTTCATATTATATCCTTATTGCCTTCTTTCTGAAATAAAATGTGTCTTAGTGTTTTTTTCCTTAAGACAAAATCTTAAATGTTAAAGAACGTGTTAAAGAGGGGAGATAAAAGTTTTACTTAAAACTTATCTACCAAGTCTGTTGCAGAATGTCTTGCCTTGTTAAAAATATACTCACTGATTTATTTAATATTTGACAAAACATGCTGTCTCTCCCTCAAGGGACCATGGGCAAAATAGAACATATGGCTATTTTAATGTGAGGTTTATGTTGTGCAAGAGTCTACATGGTATAGAATATTAGCCTTTATGCACTGTAATTGTTCAATAATCCAAAGGAATAATATGTGACAAAGAAGAGGTTTTTAATTGAAACTAAATAGGTTGAACTGCCATTTTGCACTTTTTGTTTGAAAAAAAAGTAATGATTATGAAAATGATAAATAATAGAGTATTTTTACATAGTGAAACTCCATAGAAAATGGTGTTGTGTTTGCTGGTATAAGTTAACGGAAATGTTTGTCGAGTTATTTTTTTAGTTCTATGAATATTATATGTCCTCCACTAAGTAGAGCAAACACTTCGTTAGCTTTATAAGGAAGAAATTAAATTAAATGTGAATCTTTTTTCAACTTCCCTAAATACAATGCTGAATTATTGCCATGCTTTACAAAAGAATGTGTTTACTGCTTGTTTAAATTTTTATAAAAACTTTCAGTTTATTATAAAACATTTCTTTAGGGGATCCTTTTTTCTTGGACCTTTTTCTTTTATATTAAACTCAGCCGTAGTTCCTCAACATTTCTCACGTGTTCCTTAGAATATACATTTTGATATGGCCATTTATCTAGATTCTTATTTTAAATTCTAGCAAAGATTACAGATCAAATACATACTTGCTTAAAAAAAAATTAAAAAGATGATGATGATTAGACATGTTGTTAAAAACATGCCAAAAATATAGAATTCATTGAAGTCACTTTGACAATTGCATTGCTAAGAAAAATGACCCTTCCCCCTACTTCTGGTTATGAAACCAGTAGTTTTAGGACTTTATTTGTTTAAATGCTTGGGTTCTGGCAACCAAATATAAAACGTTTTGTCTCCAGTACTACCTTTTTAAATGCTACTACTGAATTTTAACCACTGCATTAGATTGAAACCTACATGCTGTTAACCATTGAGCCAAAATGAAATCGACCACTGCATTGAAATCAGAGTTGGCAGTTGTGTACGGACTTGAAGGAGTTGGTAATAGCTGTGCACCCGCATTTCTTTAATGGGGTTTTTATTCTCTGTTTTCAGTTTTAATGGTACCATTTTGATTTAAAGACTGTTTCTTAATAATGATGCACATTTTATTGAAATATTTTCAATGCAACTTAAAAAGAAAATAACAATAAACCCATCCACTAGGAGTGGTTTCCTCAGAAACAAAATGTTCTGTTGCATACTCCCATGATAGATAATGCAGTGTGCTTGTTTTACTTATAAAGCAATCTTGTGTAAAAAGATAAGTGATTTTTTTCATTTTATATGAACCTTCATCTTGGGTTAAAAATTGTAAAATGTATGTATATATATTTTTAGCAATCTTTTCCTGAATATAGATTTTTCACTATCTGAATTTACATTTTCCTCTTCCTACTGAATCCACAAGGAAAAAAAATAACATAGCTGAATTGTTCACATTAGTCTTTGTTTGCAATTTTTATTTCTGATTAATAGGACTGGATCCTTCCCAATTCAAAGTCCATCATCATTATCATAAAGATGAAGAGAACGATGCTTTTCTTGGTGGCTTAGCACAGCTCACTGATGAAGAGAAATACAGGGATTGTGAAAGATTCAAGTTTCCCTGCCCAAAGTGTGGAACAGAGAACATTTATGACAATGTCTTTGATGGTTCGGTTAGTTTTGATCTTTTATTTCTGTACTTCAGTTTGGAAGAAAAATGTTTTTGCATGATAAAAAAAGAAGAGGAGGAGGGAAGGGAGAGCTTTTCAAATATAGCTTATTAGAATTTGAAGCAGGGGAAGACACTCTCGTTGATAATTTTGGATGAGAGATTGTTATGTCAGTGCTCAAGTCTTTTGCATTTATACGTTGTAGTCTGGAATACTGTAGTCTGGCAGCATGTGTCAGACCATTTGGCTTCATTATCTGCCTTGGTTTACAAATGGTAGTTAGCACATTTTTTTTATTTTTAGTATTTATCTCAACTCCTGAGTAACTTGCAATTCTCCATTTAATGAAGTTTGTCTGTAGCAATGACATTTTTTTTTATCCTAAATCATATTAATTGGAACAAAGTGGTTTTGAAAATCTCTGTTTATCTTTTTACAACCCACTTCCCTTCTTTTTGACAAAAGGTTTTTCTCTGTTATCTTTCCTTCTGTCTTTGTATATTGGACGTAAAAAGTCATAGGGGTACATTCCTGTCAAGAAGTTCTGCCAAAAAATGTATCTCTGACCTTGGATCAGAACTTGAAACAGAGCCAAGTATTTAACTCCACTGCGATGTTATGCATGTATTAGTCATTGGCAAATTAGCAGGCTGTAGAATAGTGGAAACCTTGAAAATTAAAGCAAATAAATCTTTTATCTAAATTAAAAGTAATTATTTTAAGTTAATTTGGACAAACAGCAGATGTTTTGCATTTTTTTGAATCAAAACAAAGCAGGCACTGGAAGCAAGTGAGAAGAAAAGACAGACACAGATCAGCAATACTTTGTAAATCCTTGACTTTTGCTTCATTACAGCTGTAAATAAGATAGTTAATTGCACGGAGGCTTGACAACTTGCAGATGGGCTAACTGTAAAAGAGCGGATGTAAAGCTCTAAAATCTCTTCCACCTGGAATTGCTTAGTGTTGTGGGTGGAGGGTACAGCTAGAATGTATCAGAAAAGCATAGACTTTAAGTCTTAACAGCAAAAACCTCTCTCACAAACTATTGTAATCATTTGAGGAGTTCATTGATCATGAAAATTTCACTGGCTTAACATTAGCTGTCTGCCGTCAGTTCTAAGGGCATGTCTGCATCATCAGAAGTCCACGTCCATTGGGAGCGCTACCTTGAAGCCCACCAGGTGTGTGCTACATCCTAAAACAAGTCCTTACTGTGGCACTGGGTGCATGCCACTAAGCAGAGCTCAGAGGTCTTACTCATGGGAACCTAGCACTGGACTAAGATGGCTACATGACATCCATTTTGGGATGTAATGCACATTCCATATGTTATTGGTATGCTCCTTAGTCTTGTCCTCAGGCATACACAGGCCCTTAGGATCAGAAAAAGTCCATTACACAAACATGTTTGAACATTCTGATAGACCAACTCAATATAGTCTATGGTGTATAACTACAATGGTTATTTATTATTTCTACTTTTAATGATTATAAGCTTGAAACAAAAAGATGACATTGTTTTAAACTCTTGCAAGCACATCTTCAGCCATTCTAAGACTGATCAATAGTCTTAGAATGGGCAGGATGTTGGTGTAGTTGATAAAGTGAGAAGCCTGGCTCGTTCAGTGAGATTGATTTTTGCCATAGATTTCACTAGTTTATTTTATTCACTAGTTGAATAAAATCTCTTGAGGCAAGTGATCTCGTAAGTTCTCCAAATGACATTAGTTTTAGGAGAGTGTGAAAAGACTATGAGTCTTGTTGGAGATGATTCTTTAGGGAAGGGAGTGTCCAAATGTAATGAGAGAACCTAACACATATGTCAAGGATGTTTATGGTTCTAAAATATATTGTATTTTTGCACATTTTGTATAGTTGGGATGTGTATATGTATACTTTTATAGTTTGTGTATTGTAAGTCCATGTCTTTATGTATACTGTATATGCATTTTCTTGTCATAAGTACCTAGTATCCTGGGATTTGTTTTTAAACCTTATTTTTTTCGGCAGGGACAGTTTCTTGAACCCAGCTTGCAACAATGCAGTAAGAAAGAATGTAATGAGCTCCCTTTCTGCCATGTTACGCAAATGAACAACAAATTACTTTTGGATATTAGATGTTACCTAAAAAAATATTATAACGTAAGTATCCAAAAATTATTCTTCGTAATTTTAAATGCAAGTTCCTGATGGGTTTTCAGTTTTCATATTGTGACAGAAATTATTCATTATTTAACATGCTTTACAGTACCTTAAAGAAAAAGAAAAACATTTCCCCATAACTAATATGGTGATTTTTCTTCTCATTACAATTGATCAGTGATCTTAAATTCTAAGTTAAAAACCTCTTTCTTATAAATAATAATAAAAAACTATTTTGTTTTAAATATATGATAGATAAGAATATCTTAAGTTTTGCATTTAGACTAGGTGTCAGCCATATTACAAACATAGTGGGTTTTTTATATTCTAAAATGTTAAGAAAAAGTGAACTGACTCAAATATATTACTGTACGGGGGGGCGCGGAAATCTATGAAGTTGGGAGCTGAACATGCAAATATTAACTTTAAATCAGATATTTTTTCAAGATGTGGTATTATGAACATCCTACTAATATGAGAAAACAGGCCTTGTCCAAAGGATGCTCTAAAGGATGGTAGAAAAAAAATTACTGCTCTTTGGGTTATTCATCTTTCAGTGTAGCTTTCAAACCCAACACATTACAAGCACACTGGTTTTCACACTGTCCCATAGCATGCAAAGGGCTGTGTAATGTTGAAATTCTGCTCTTCAGAATTTCAGTAAGGGGTCACTGACAGATTGAAGGAGATATTGCTTAGTTCTTGTGTTCAGTTTATGAAACTGGAAACAACTACTTTAATTATCAGAGTATTCAGGTGTCCTGGAACTAACTAGTTTATTTTTTATAGCTCGTAGGCCATCTTAATATAAACTGAAGTATGCTTGATTGTACATTCAGTGAAATGTGTGTGTATGTATGTCCCATTTTTCTTTCTGGTAGCAATATGAATATTAAATAGATCATGGGACAGAATTAAGATGAGAGAATTTGGTATTTTTTTAAACATTAAGTTTTTTTTAATGGTTGCTATTTAGGAAAAAATATACTTCTCTGCTACACTTAATACCTTTAATGTGTTCAAAATACAAATACATTTTAAAATAGATATTTCATTTTTAGAGCTACACATAGCCATTGTAGTCCAGATTTTTGGAAGTGTCCTTAAACTTCCAGGTCCTTCAGTTTTTTGGATATGTAATTTCAGGCCTGGCTTTCAGAGTTGGTAAGCACACAATATTCCACTGGAAGCAAATAGGTATTTCAGATGCCATTAATTTCTCAAAAAAGGCCCTTGGGATCTGAAATTGAATAAAAAAAGTGAGACTGCCTTGAACAATATAAACTTGAATGACTACATTAGCAAACTGACATCTCATTTTGTTTAATATTACAGAACATGTTTACAGAAAATTACAGTAGTAGAAGTATTAATATTAGTTATAATTGATAGGTAATATTAAATTTTTGGGTTGATTTAAAAAAAAAGTGTATTGTGTATTGGTACACTAATAAGTAAAAGCTTCACTCTTAGTTTCCTGGTAACAGGTAGTTTCTGAACTTGTAAATAAGAATTTGCAATTATTTCAAGATCCTGTTTTTAGAAGGAGCCCAGTAGATCCTTAAAGTGTTACATTTAGTCACTTTGTTAGAAGGTGAAGACATTGGTAGGAATTTTAATTGGGTAAAATTACATCTAGATTTCAGATCTCATGTTAAGCAGAAAGAATAGCTATTGTACCTCTGTCTGTCCATGTTGGTAATATCTCAGAATAGGCATGTTCCCCATCATTATACAATCAGGTAATAAGCAATGGCACCTTGCAATTTGATTTTAAACAACTACAAAACTTAATTGCAAGGTTCATTATATTCTGTCTTTTTTAATATCGTGTTCCATGGTCCATATGAATGGTGATTGAATAAAAGTTCATACTGGGCTCCCTCTAATGGAAGTTACAGCAATGTAATAATGAGTGTTTTGAATATAGATAGGTCTGCTGGTAGGTATATATGGTATGGTGAGTTTGGTGTTAGGTTTATTGATTAAATTATTTGGACTGTATTTTGTAGGTTAAAAAGAGTTATATGAATGTGAATGCTAAGTGTTGTGATTAATCTTCAGGACTTAGGGGGATGACTGTACTTTCAGATCTGACTTCTGAATGAGATGATCTATTTAGTCTTGAAAAAGGAACTCTCATTGAATTGGAATAACAGTTAGGCAGGTGCCATGAGCATTGGTTCTCTTCCACCTAGTACTTATACTAGTTGTGGAACAGCTGGAGTTGAAAATTTTCAAATGGATTTTGGGCTAATAGATGCATAATCTTATAAACTACAACAACACACATGGGAGTAGTTGAGGAGAAGAAACAGTATGAGCAAAACATTTGATTAATCTTTTTGAGACTATGTATAGCAGACCCCTATGGGAAAGACTGTCCTTCAGACAGATGCATATACATTTAAAATAGGAAAATTAAATTGTTTGATTTATATCACTGTATTTTGTTTTGTATGGTAAACATTGCTTTGTCTGTCTGTGAGTAAAACTGTACATACTACTGAAGTATAAGCATGTGGGAAAGGAGCCTTTTATTGTAATCTAAAAATATAGTTAGCTACATTTTAGGTAGACAGCAGTGCTAAGTTTTATCATTTCTTACAGCCTGGTCAAAAATCTTTTGAAATGAGTGGGAGTATTTTTCTGTTCATTACAGTGTGCTTTGAATCAGGTTTTAAGGGTTAAAACCATTCATTTTTTTTCTCCTTTATTCTATCAGAATGCCTTTAAAAGTCAAGTTTGATAAATTTATCAGGAGAATCTACTTCCCCACTGTTATAACAGTGCTCATAAATAGCTACCAATTTACTTGATTTTCTTTTTTTGTTTTTTTTAAAATTTTTTTATAAAAAGATACATAATGTGGGTAGGTAAATCAAAATTTGCAAGTCTGCTGTAGTTTCTTCTATTTTAATAAACACATCCACCTTTGTGTAAAATACTGTCCTTTGTTCAGGAGACCAGTCTTGTTCCATTTAAAAATGATTTTTTATCAGCTGCACAAATAACGCATTCATCATGTTTCCAACAGTTATGAATTGCTTAATAATATTAATGTATACAAATCTTAATAATCTTTCCTACTTTTTTGTAACTGCAAATATATTAAGTATTTTTAAAGATGACATCCAGAGATTTCGGTTTCTTTTCAGTGGTTCATTATTCTTTTGAAAGATTGATCTTGGTTTTTTAAATTCTGCAGCAGAAGAGCAAATAGACGAAAAAGAGAGAGAGAAACACTAGCTAATCTAAATTGGGAAATGAAGAGGGCTTTTTTAAGCATGAAAATTTCATCATCTTGTCAGCTGGCAGAATGCCTGCTGTGTGGATTCACAAAGGCTAAGAATTACACTTTCATGAAATTTTCCTCACTAACTGCCCTGGTTAATTTGAAAGATAACCCACTGTTCTAATTCATTCCTCAATTGGGCGGTGCAGGTTTTATCTTTGATCTGACAAAGCATTTGTGTTAATCGTTTTGGCCCTCTACTAGACACTCTTGGGATTGTGCTTTTACAATAAATGTGTCTGTGATAGCTCTTTAGTCTATTATACTTACAATAGATCCATAGAACTGGTAATTAATTCTGTACTGCTTTGGAAATGGGAAAGAATAGGTGTAGTTCTGTCAAGTGCTGCTGGGAAGTTTGTTTAGCTAGTTCATTTTTGAAGTGTTACCCTCAGCCATCAATGAAACATCCATTTTAGACAGAGGCCAGGATTGAAATACATAGCCATAAATGGGTAAACTGACCCAACTTTTACATGGTAGAGTGGAATTGCTTGATTTCTGGAGTTATACCGAAAATTGTAACAGATTTATCACTTTAATATTCATTATTTAAAAAGAAATTCAAGGGAGGGGGGGATAAGGGGCTAGCTTATTAGATTGACTTAAAAAAAACCTCACACCCCTTCCCATCCATAAGAAAATTGCAGAAACCAATAGTTGTGATTAGCACTCCGTATATTTCCTTGTGATGGTTAATAAGAGAAAGCAGGATTACTAATTTAATATCCAGAAATATATCCAAAAAATTGTGTGTAAAAACAAGTCTGCTTTACATATGATATCAAAGTTCACCTTTCATTGAGTAGACTCTGGATGAAGAACTATTGTCACATAATTATGGTATTATTTTACTCATTCTTTTAATGTGCATTTGCGCCACACTAGCAGCGTGTTGTCTTTTGAGACAGAATTAGATATGCATGCTGTTAATGCACAATTACCTGATAGAGCCTGTTATGGTGCATGTATTTTTTTTATACAAATGCATAAAAATGTAAATAAGCCTTAACATAAAATGTAAGAAAAAGCCCTTTAGCAAATCATAAGTCAGTCTGAGTTTTTTGTGGGGTACAGGGTTGTGTTTTATTTTATAGCCTTTTCCCCCTGGACTACTGTAACCTAAAGACAGAAGCGCGTTTGAAGGCTATTGAACACTGCTAAATAACTTTGTACTGTTCTGCTGTGAAAATTCAGTGTTCAATAGCCCTCAAAATTTCTCATTTCTTACCTGTGGTGGGGTGGTCTAGTGCTTGCACATTAGGTCACAATATAAAAGCATGTTGGGACGCTAGTTCAAGCTCTCTCGAATGAATTTTTTGTACACATGGCTATTTTGGTTATTGCATATATCCTTGTTTTTGCATTGATATCAAGTGCATTTAAAAAGGTTAAAGATTTTTCAACAAATAGCATTAGAAGAGGTTAAAAAAAGCATGTAAACATTGGGATAGCAGGACATATCCACATAACAGAACAAAGATATAACAAGTCTGGTTGTGAACCTGGAATCTCTTACACTGCAATCAAGTGTATTGCCAACAAGCCACAGGCGTACACCACATGAGCAGGTAAAAATATGATTGTAAAGCGCAAGACGACTTCTGCAACCATGCACTCCCAAAATCTATCTGTTGTAGTTTTAGGGTTTTTTTAATACTGGTTTTCTTGCTTGTTGCATTCTTTTCCTATCTTAACATCAGTCGGTATATTTTAACACTTGATAATTTATGCATAAGAAAAGGGAAGAAGTTAAGGAATCATTTTAGGAAGTATGATTTAATGGT
Organism: Alligator sinensis; assembly: GCF_000455745.1. NCBI lineage: Eukaryota > Metazoa > Chordata > Crocodylia > Alligatoridae > Alligator > Alligator sinensis. The sequence continues at coordinate 452,168 of NW_005841932.1, forward strand.
AGTTAAAAATTGCTGTCCAATAGGACTAGTGATTTCGTTTGGATAAATATGGTATGTACAATGTGTAAATGAGTTTTTGAGCATTTTCTGGAGTTTGAAATTACATAACTGATCTCATTTTGTGAAGTAAATTGATTACTTATCAGCACTGGAAGGTTCCAAGTCAAGTCAGAGCTGAAAACAGTTGCAGTGCAAAGGAAAAACAAACAAAAACAAATGAAAACCCTAATGTAGTTTCACTTGTGCTTTTAAAGAACCCAAGAATGTAAAGAGAATTTCTGACTAACATCTCAAAATATTTTCTTGTGTTGCCAGCATCTTCTTGATTAAAAGCTAAGTTTCATTTGGAACTGTCTCAGAAACCAGAAGATAGACAGGACAGTCTTGGTTTAATGAGGGAACATAAAGATCAATAAAGATATGGTGATATATTCATTGTAACCCAAACAGTTTCTGTCTTCTGTAGCCTCACTTATGCTCACTGTATAGTACAGAATGAAATTCTTTGGGATGATTTGCAGGTATCCATCCCAGGCATCAGTGTCTTTTAGTTAAAGTTGGTTCATTTTTTCTGTAGCTTCTCTGTAATCTGCTGCATAGTGGGAAAGTTTGAGGCCATTGCCATCAAGAAACATGCCTTCAAGAGGCTTACCACTCTTCTTCAATAATGGAGTTAAACTCTGCTCATTGGGTTTTAGTAGTCAAGCTCGAGATGTTTCTATTTTATTGGAGCTTGAATGAAATTAGCCTGGTGTGTTCATAACTTCTGTTATTGAGACTGGGAGAAGCTTGGCTAGAAAATAGTGTGCATCTGTTGTCTTTGTCACCAACTGTAGACATAATGAAAATAAAATATGTTTCCAAGGAGCTATTCTGCTTCATCTTTGAAAAATCTTCACAACAAATATTCTTCTTCCTCTGCTTTCTTAGTAGATGTAATAATGATCTTTCAGGTTTCCTAGCACCCAGAATAGTTTTGCATGAGTAATTTGATGCCATAACAGGAAAATTGACCTCCATAGCTTCCTCTCTAGGTATAGGAATGTAAAAACTCTCTACAATAATCCTTCATTTGCTACAAGCCATACTCTAGTAACAAAGCCAACACTCAGCTCCTGCACAGGGGAGCAATCTAAGCCTCTCATTCAGTTGGTGAAGCATGTACACCTCACTGCAATATGGTCAAGTTAGTTGGTCACAGATAAAAAGCACCCTATACTTACGGCTGTCATCAGATAGAAAAGTGTTGGTCCCTAAAGTTTATTCAGTAAGAATATGCACTTGGGTATTGATTCATTCAAAGATTTTTAATTAGTTCAAATAGGACTTGGGAAAGAAGCCAGTATTCTATGAATATTTTGGTCTTCTACTCTTTTAGGCTACTCTGCTTCTAGAAATCTCTCTGTCATAAAGTTCTTGAAAGCCTGTACAATAGTAGGAAGTGAACTAATTAAAAACAGCTCATCTGACTGTCTCCTGATTCTTTGGGTTTGAAAAAGGTAAAAATAATACTGATCCTAAGAATTCTAATTTGGTAAGGCTACTGTTCTCTGATCCTACTAAGATATCCAGAAAAGGTATTAAGCATATCTTTTACTCTTTGTTTTTATATACTCTGTTATATACTCTTTAAAAACAGAAGAAATAGACAAGGAAACTATAGATAAATTTTGTTTTTCCATGCTTTGGGGATGCATACAGGAGCATCTTGCAAAGCATACAGGAACATCTTTCAGGAGCATCTTTCTTCCTGCAGATTAAGAACAGTCTTGAACCAGAATTTTTTTTCTCTCTTTTTTTTCCACAGATAGTCATACAAATTCCTGTTTCTTTTAAACAATTCTCTGTAATATGTCATCTCTTTTTTGCTAGCATCTGAAGCATGTATTATACTCATGACTTTTAATTTGTTGGTTTGTGTAAAATCTAGCAACATACTTCTTCTCTAATGAAATGACGGACATTTATCTGTGGCGAAGCAACTTCAACATCCAAAGAGACCTCAGCATCTGCAAGGTCTTTCTTGGACGAAAGGTAGTTCTGTGAGGTCCTCAAAAATTAGGTAGAACATGAAAGGGGAAAAAAGTATGTTTCTAAATCAAGGGGTTCCTTTTGTCCGTTTAACTTTAGGCTTGCTCTCGGTTTTCATCTAAACTGCTTAAAGTAGAGGTCAAGGTTCAAGCCCTGAAGTGAAAAACACATCAGTTGCATAACTCAGAGGATATTGCTCATCTCCTGGGAAAACATTATACTTAGCTTGACTGAGTTCGCAAAATAGATTCCAAAGGCTGTAGAACACTTTTTACCAAAATTTGTTCTCTCTCCTTTTTACCATCACTAATGGAAAGGGGTCTAGAAAAGATAACTATCATGGAGCAAGCAATTTACAAATGTGTCTATTAATGCAGCATAGGCAACCCCACTGGTTAACATTCTCAAGTTCTGAAATGACCCAGTAATTCAAAGCAGTGTGCAACCTGAAATACCGCCACAGGCTCATGGAAGCCTGTCTTTTGAAAGTGAGCACTAGTGTTGATTCTAGAAGTTTTATAGCTTTAGATTTATATGAAATTCTTTCAACTTGGCCAGTATTGTGAGGTTCCTTTGTCATGTTTTAATGCTGTTGTTCTACTGAACTATATACCACAGTAGAACTCTACTTTTCACATTATTGATTATGTTCATCGAGTTCTTCCTACTAGTGGTTATAGCTCTCGGGCAATGAGGTGTCTTTATTTTATGAGCTATTCTGATTAATGGCTGATCATGTGAAAAGATGAGCAAGTGTAAGTAGTTGTGGAACGTCTCTCTTTCATGTTTGTTTACACTTAGGAAAAACAAGACAGAAAGCTGATACAGGTTTGGATTCTTTGAAATAAAAAGAAGTGTCCTTTGAGTGTATTCCTGTCTAAAGAAAGTTGCACAGAAATTGTCCTGATATTTCCCTTAAGCATCTATAGATGCTGAGGATGGTGATGACCTTGATAGATTTAGCAAAGTGGGTCTGTCATGAAAGAATGTTTACATTTGTTTTCTTGTGTTTTTACTTTGAAATTGGGATTACCATCAATAAGAAATGCTACAAAGTTTCCTTGTTCTGGAAAGTGGCAATGTTCTTTGTTTGGTATACATAGATTAGACCTTAAGAGGGGCTACCTTGCTTCAAGTATTTAGGGAGAGAACTGCTGCTTATGTCTGTTCTTATACCCAAACTCTACAGGCTTTGTATATAGATATTTTTCTTAAGAGTAATCTGAGATACTTTTAGTTTTGAATCTACATGTGCCAGACATCAGTCAAGAATAGCATTTCATACCTAGGATCCTGGTGTTCCTTGGTAAAGAATTCTCAAATATCAAGAGCAGTCAGACTGCCTTGGATCGCCTTCAGACTGCATTTTCCTAATGCTGCTTAAGTGATGTGTGGAACAAGCTGACCCACCTGTCTTTTTGAATTGTTGCATTGACTACACCATTTTCACTATTTACCAAAATGTACTTCTTGGTTATGTGTGAAAGTTGAGTCAGAATTGGCAACTTTACCTCTGTAGGAACATCTTTGGGTATTCCACAATGACAAACTGGTGTTGAAGACTCCAGAATCTTTATTATCAAAGGTCACCTCCTCTATCCCCCATCTCCATCGGTCTGTCAAAAAATTAATTGCTTAAACAGGATGTTAATAGAGCATGAAAGGACTCAGGCCCACCAGATCAACACAAGGACTGAAGTCTGGTTCAAGTTCTTACCTGGAATTCCAAAAGCTCCATTTATCCAAATTTTTATCTGCGCTAATGAAGCATGTTGTGCATTTGAGTGAATGTTTCCTCCCGTCTTAATTTATTATTGTATTTCTCAGAGGCGGGCAGCATAACAAAAATCCCAGTTTAAGGCCCAGAGAATAAATCAGTACTAGTTTTAATTTAGCTTGCATTTTATTATATCTAATTTAATGTTAGTTTTATTTTACTAAGTATGCATGCGTGCTATAGTCTTGAATCTGTTGCCGTTCTTCACCTGTTGCTACTTGATGGTTTGGTTTTTTTTTATCTTGCATTTATTTTGAATCACCACATGACATGGGCAGCCACACTGTTGAAATGTACAGGTTTCCTATATGGAGTTTAAATCAAATTTTGAAAATGTGTGGAGCCTTAAAGAACCCTTTTTTCCTAAGAAAACCATCTGCAAGGACTATACCATAAATCCACTATCAATATTGGTAAAGGGTGTGCTACACAAAAATAAAAAACCTTTGTTCGTAGAAAGAATCTGTGGTTATATAGAAGAGGAGGTCATTTTGCTTTTCCTCAGGTCTAATTCAAAACATCCCAGCTTTTTTAAACAGGATTGGAAAACCTTGGTTACTTTTCACCCCAAATATTAAAACATAAGGAGAATTTTATGTAATACTGTTCTCAACAGAACATTTTCAGAACTGCAAATCAAGGAATATTGAATTCTTGCATAGATCTGTCCATTTACCACATTCAGTCAACAGTGACCATATTGGATGGGAAAGAAGAATGGATCAAGTAGAGATTTTGAAAAGTAACTTAATTGGCTCTTCTTCCTGAATCTAGCTTTATGAAATAGATAGCCTTTCATTCTTTAGTTGTTTCTTTGGCAGAATGGTCCTTAAAGCTTCAGAAGGAGGAGTAAAATATCAACAAAGAAGCAACAAAATCTTGTTCCATCACCTATTTAATTGAGCATCCCTTTTTTTTCTTCCCTCCTTGTCCTACTTGTCATACCGCACCCCTGCTGCAAGAACCGGTAGACATACACTTGTCAGTGGGGGAAATTTTGATATAATTGGCTTTTCCTTCACTAATAAATATGTGGTAGGAAGAGTCCTCACCTGTTTTGTTTTGATGGAAAATGTAATAGCAATGCCCTTTGTTCAGATGTATACATTTAATGTTTTTCATAATTTTTTATTTGTTAGTGTTTTCCTGTTTTAGCTTTCAGCTGAGCAGACAAGAGATGTTACTTTGAGAACAGTCATTAGTTATTTTTTATTATTTTAATCACTATATTTTGAAAAGTTCTTGGCTTTGGAAGAGTTATCTGAAAGCACAAGATAGGAGGTGGAGTCAAGTGGAAGTGTTTCCTCATCAACTCTGCAGTCAGCCTCCGTTTCTCTGAGTGCAAGGCAACCCAGCTGTGAGGATTGCTGGCCATACTCATCAGAGAGAGAGAGAGAAATTATCAAGTAAGACAGAATTCCTCTCTATCAATTCTATCCTCTACGCAAATTCAGCCTTCTGAGTTCCCATACGTGAGAGTGTAACTTAATTTCCAAATTACATGATGAAAGCACATCTGTCCCAAAATTAATACCTCTTGAGAATATCATAATTGTATATACTGAAAATAATTAGTATCTGTAATTTGCAAGTCATAAATGTCTAATTTTTAGCGAAGTTGTTTGTTTCCATTTAAGATAAATTCTCAATTTAAGATCCAGAGCAACATTTGTATGTACTACAAAGGGGCCAAAATTGATTTTAAAAAACACAAAGAAGAGCAAGTAAAATAGGTTACATTACATTCTGTTGTAGACTAGAACATCCCATTTTTTAAAACCATTTTGTGGCTTCTTTTATAAAACATTTAATAGATAGTGCCTAATCAGCTTTTCTCTGATTAAGGTAAGTGATGCCATATAACCTTCAGTAAAACTAGGAGGCACCAGATGACATACTCTGATTACTGCCTATAAACTGCAGGAAGGATTTTTGGTTGTACATTTTATCCCTAGCAATGAAAAGATTATCAAATACAACTACTTAGTTGCCAGCGCTACACACTGGCTTTTAACTGTGTTGTGGGCAGCATCCTACCTTTTACACGACACCTTTCCCCCTGTTACACATGCATTACAGTCTTATCTCTCTGAAGGGATGTGTCCTGGGTTTTGCTGTTCAAGTGGTGAAGGCATTTGCTGAACTTTTCCCCATTGTTCCTCTCCCCAATCTTAAAGGAGTGAGACAAGTGGAGTAAGCTGAAGGATGAGATGGCTTTTGAAATGAGCTCTTGGTAGTTGGAGCACCTTGGCAATTTTACAGTATTATTGCTTCTAACTTGTAACAGCTGCAGCTCCATGGGAAACGGTCCAGATTCTGAATGGTTTATTTGACAACCTTCTTCTACATGAGAAGGACCTTACCATCAGAGATGTTCTTGGAAAAAACTTCAGCAAGGAAAAAGTTCAGATCCATCCCTTTCAGCTCCCAGGAAATGACAAACCAAACCATTATTGCCTGCTAAGAATGTGTCAGCAGTGATCCCAGAATTCCCTGCTGTCCATGTTCTACTCAGCTCATTCCATAAGGTGAAAAACTGGGGCAGTTCAGTCCATTTCTGTGTCACTCAAAATGATGCTCTAAACAGTGTGCAATTATTTATGAAGCAGAATAAGATTGTAATAAAAAAGTAGAAAAGCTGAAATATTTGTTTCTTGTCTAGGAAGGCCTCTACAGGCCCATCTACTAAGGAAGAAAGTTCATTTTATTTATATTTATACCAATATACCCATTTCAGATTTGTGTGAAAAGGGCCCATTTTTTTCTAGAGCAAGATGTGAATCTGGAACACAAGGCAAGCCAGTTGACCTAGATTTTCATTTCAGTCTAGTGAGCATGACTGCAAAAGAGTTCTTCTGAGGTATGCCTCGAGCCTAATTCATTTTGACTTTAGATAAATTAGTACAAAGAGAATATACTAGAGAAGCTTGGATCTCCACACACAGCTTTTCTTCATTCCGTCTGTAATTTTGAGAATTGGTAAGAATCATCAAAACCATCTGGAAGCAATCAAGCACCAGCTAGAGCTTATGTGCCGTTAGGCACTGCCTTTCAGTGGTAAAGTTCTTACGTTTTATTCAGTTTCTTAAGAAAAAGAAATGGATCAGGACCGGTTTAGGTCATCCATCAGGAAATTGAAGGGATCACTGAAAAAGATGAAATGCAAAATAGATCTTATTTTCGTTATCACTGTAGTGTTTGCAAGAAATAATCTAATTGTGGTAGACCTGGTAGAAATGTATTGGTAGATTTCAGTTCTACTCCAGTACAGAAATCTTTCTGGTATCAAGGAAATCTTACCTTTTTTGCACCTAGAGGATGCTCTCAGGTTACTGTTAATTGTAATAGCCTAGCTCTGAAATCGCACCTTTTTTTTCAGAAGAGAGCATTATTGGAAATTTGCTCCTTTCAGAAAGTGATGCAGTATATCTTTTCTGTACGCTGGACATTTGTGGACACAGTAAGCGTTGTAAAAGGTTTCCAGATCTCCTCCCAGAAATTCCTCCAGTAAGAGCGGAAAAGTGTTATGATGGGCTCAGTAGGTTCCTCATTCAAGTGTTGTGAGGTATCATAGACCCAAGTGTCATCTTTTCATGTTAATCTGCAGCATCTCTGGCTTCTGATCTATTGTGTAGGAAACCTATGTAATCCATGTAATTGCCATGGGTACAATGACACATAAAAGAACTTCACTTATGGCAGATATTTTACATCTCCAGCAAGTTATGTCAGAGAAAACACAATGGTAATTTGATGTCTCGAATAATTGGATCTTTCCTTATCAAGGGAGATGGGAAAGTCCTGATCTGACCTGACACCAGCTTTTCTAGAATGGAAAGTCACCTTGGATGGTGAAATGAAATACCATATTTTCTTGCATATATCTCACACCTTTCCTGAAAATATAAGCCCCTCCAAAATTGGGGTACATGTATCAAGCAGAGAAGCTGATTTTCTGTCTGGGAAAGAAGCACCTTGTTTTGATTCCTGCTCCACAGCACAACAGCTGTTATTCAGCTGATAGTCAGCTGACTTAATGGCTCATTCTTCAACCCACATAGTAATGTTTTTCCTTTCTAATGGTCTTGATGTTCTGCTAATAACATTTCTTAAGGCAATTTTGCCAACTGCCAGCTGCTTTTGGTCTCTCCTATTTCACAACCTTGGAGACTCTTTAGTTCTTTTTAAAATCATGTATCTAGCCAGGAAGACCAGTCTTCAGCAACAGTTTACGCTCTAGGTAAACAGGAAATGGAGAGTGATTTGGCTGAAGATTAGCTGCTTTCTGGAAAAATCTTTTTTCTTCATTCTGTCTTTCAAAAACAAGGTGTGCATTATATTCTGGGGTATGCTGTATGCAAGAAAGCATGGCATGCATCAAGAATAGAAAACATCTACCATTGACTTATAGGTGATGGGGCCAGGTTAGTATTAGGGAATCATCTGAGGAAGGAAACTAGTAAATATGAATCCTGAACAGGATATCTATTTCAGTTCTAAAAGACAAAGTAATGCAGGTCAGATTTTCTCCTCATGAAATACTATTGGCGTTTCCTTCAAGGTAATCCTTATAAATAAAACACTGAACACAAAAGAAGGTGGATACAACATCAGTGGATTGACAGATCACAGTTCAGAGACTGGACATTTTACCATTAACTTTGAGGGCACCATCCCCTCTCCAGCGAATCTCTTGGTATCCAGTCAAAGTGGAAAGGAGAGGCAACTTCTTCTGAACAGATCATCTAGCCTGACCCCCTGCCACAGGCAGGAATGAATGCTGGGTTCACAACACCCCAGACAGGTGATTGTCCAACCTCCTCTTGAATTTGCTCTTTGTTCATCATTAGGTACTCTAATCTCAGCAGTAATGGCAGTTTTCTTCCTCTTAGCCTGGGCAAGGCTGAGAGGCTCCTCAGATATACTGGTGTGTAACAGTGGTTTGTATTTTCCTTTTAAAATGGGGCTCTTTTATGGCTCGCTTCTACTCTTTATAATGATGTGGGCAGACTTCTTACCGGGATTAATATTGGGACCTCTTATAGAATAATCTATACCCAGTGATAGATTGTTTGTATTTCAGTGCTGAACAGTGTCATTACCATAGGCTTTTTCAGCATTAGGCTTGTACAGTTCACTCAGATGTTCTTCTAGGGTCCTGCTACCTTCCTCAGTTTTCCCTTGGTGGTCTTAATGGTTCATCCCAGGACATGCATTGAGATGGCTGACATCTGCCACATGGCCTATGGTTCTGAACTATGGGAGGGTGCTTATTTGCTAATGCTTGTGTGGCCACAGGCCTCTCCAGAGAGACAAGTATTCTGAAACACACTTGCATTTTGGAGCTCTTTTATCAGTGTCCCCTGCCAGCTAGTCCACCTTGCAACCCTCACCCAGTCATCTGTCTTCATTACTACGGACACATTTTAAGGTTATTCTTTAGACTATAAATGGGGGCATTGGCCTTTAAACAAGACATTCATGGAGCTGGTCATAGCCAGCTTCCATCTTATGGAGAGTGGAAGAGAATCAATAGTTCTCATCTATAAGAGCTAAGTACTTACAAAGCCATTCTGTTTCAATGTTTCTAGTTGTGACAACAGCTAATGAGAAATCTCACTAAAGAAACGCACTACTCCAAGCCACAGCACCTAAATTAGTTTGGTCATAAATCATACTCCTCCATGAATTTGCACTCTGGAGTTGCTAGAATATCAGGCTATACTCCAGAGGTAGAGTCTCTGAGAAGCTTGCTTTGTTCAAAAACCGGGCACCATTATAGGAGAGAGGGGTGTTTTCTTTCTTGACAGCGAAAGGACAAAGTATGGCAAAAAGAAAAACAGTTTGCAAGCCACCCTAGATGATGTGGACATGGCCTGCTGATTAATGGTGGATGGCAATATTCATAATGCTTCCTTTGAAGAAGTGCAGACCTGTCAAGGACCCTAGCAAGCAGCCCAGCCTGGGCTAATTGTCTAGGCAGCTATACCTGCCTTGTGTTTCTAGTTGACAAACTCTGCCCCAGCTAGTTAACTGTCTGGCTTCCTGACTGGCTGCTAGGAGTTCAGTCTCCCCATTTAGTCCCAGCTGTGACAGCAGCTTGCAGGCCAGCCAACAGTTCTGACCCTGATCTGCCTTGGCAAGCTTCCTGGTCCCTGTGTTCTGTGGTTTTCCTTGTTCCTGACCCTGGCTTTGCCTCCGGTCCTGAACTCCTGTGGATCTGTTTCTGTTTCCTGACTCTGGTTGTCTCTGTTCTCAGACTTGGTACCTTGGACTTGTAATTTAGCATCTGAACTTGGTAACTCAACACCCTGGCGTTTGTTGTGGACTCTGCCCGTGGATTTCTCTTTGGACTTGTTAATTTGGCTCCTGAACTCTGACCTAGTCCCTGATCCCTGCCTTCCCTTAGCGGAGCCATTAGGCCAGACTACCCATGACCTCGTCCACTACAGAGACCAAAGTGAAGGACCTGTCTTTTAGAGGGAGTGGAGTTGTCCAGTGCCAAAACACCATTTGAGGACAAATCTGCTACTTTTGTGTATAAAGCCTGACGCCTAAAAGAAAATACAGTGCAGTAGTCAATAATCTTTTGCGTTGAGAAGTTCAGCCCCACAATCCTCTTTCTAGATCACTTACAACCACCCTAAAAAAAAAAAATTGCCTTGATTATGGAAGTTCTGACTACCTTGACATCCCACATTGGTACATAAATACCATAGGTTTTCACTGGCCTGTCAAGAGGCTCAAACTGACTCCTAAGGATCTCCCAGTAACATTTCCTGTCAGGAGCCACCTAGCTTGCCTCAGGCACATGTGATCCTTCAGTTCCTCTTTCTTGTCAAATCCCTTCATGGACTCTTCTTGTAAGGTCATTTTGTTATAACAGGTAGCTTGGTAGCTCTTCATAAAAGGCAGTAGAAGAGGTTGTCTGGACTAGGCAGGAATTATCACTAACAATTACTTTCTAAATATGAAAAAGAAGAGGGTGATGATTCATCTTAGATGATACTGTAAGACCAACACATCCAAATGCAAACTGAAATTTAGTTTGGTCCCATTGGTCTTGATATCCCACTCCCTGGACTTGGGACTGGTCAGTATGTCATGACCTTCTGGATGTGTATTTACACATTGCTGTCATGCAAATACTACCCAGGATTCATGATGAGTCAATGTTATTACAGGCAGCCGCTGCTTAGTTCTCTTAATTGTTTCAGGAAAAAACGAGCTCTAAGCGAAACAGCGTTAAGTGAAACTCATTTCCCATAGGATTTAATGTCAATAAATATAATTGGTTCTGCACAAAGTGCCAGCCCAGACCTCACGCTACTGCCGTCCTGCCAGCCAGGGATTTACAGCGAGAAGGCAGTGGGGCTCTGGCTGGCATGGGGGAAGCAGTGAGGCCACGTGCCCACCAGCACCCACGCTCCACTCCACCCAGTGGGGGCTCTCTCCAGGGCATCCGGCACTGGGACTATCTGCTGCTGCCGGATTGCTGCAGGCTCAGGATAGTGTCCATGCCACATGGGTGAGTGTGTGACTGGAACGGGGCACGGGCTGCAGCCTGGGGGGGCGAAGGGGGAAGGGACTCTGCAGGCTCAGCCCCACTGTGGCCTGGGGTGAGGGACAACGTGCACATGTCCTGCCACCCCACGCTCCCGCTGCCCCACCAACCCAGGTGCTGTGCTCATGCTTCCTGCTCACCTGCCCCTTCTTGCTGCTACCGCCACTCCTTCCCACCTGGCTGTGGGCTCCTGCCATGCTCCTGCCACCCTTCCCTGGGCCCTGCTGGCCCTGGGCACCAGCCTGGACTCTGCGGTCATGCCACCCATCTCCCTCACTGCCACCGGTCCTCCCCATTGGCTCCAGCACCATGTGCAGGAGCAAACCCCACTCTCCTGCTGCCCCACCCCGAGCCCCCGCTGGCTATCGCTCACCTCTTCATTTGCTTCTGCCACTGCCACTGCTTCTCCCCAGCCCTGCACTGAGCGTTATAACAAAATGCTCTGAGTGCTAAGTGAAACCAGGTACGTATTTTAAATGAGCACTATAGCGAAACCGTAGTAAGCAAAACCGCTTTAAGCAGGGGTTGCCTGTACTGTGCAAGGTCTTCACTTTGCACTTTGTCACTCCACTTATGCTTACTAAGGTCCTAGAAGAACTAATATACCACCCAGCTGTTAAAAAAAGGAACTGCCATCTATCAGGTCAGTTCATTGTTGATCTGTTCTACAGCATGACTCTGAAGTGTTCAGAAGAATCTGACCACAATGCCTTTGCTTTGGAAAAGTCCCAAATTCCACATCTCCCATGACCTACTTACTCCAGGAAAGAACCATAAACCTAAAGGTCTTCATCCAGCAACCCCTGTACCACGAAAAGGACTCATCTTACCATGCTAGGTGGCTTTCTGTATCTTTATGATATCGTATGTCCAACTCTAGCTGCATGCTAAGATCAGTGTGCATCCAAAGCAACAAACACATGGATATACACTTCACAATGTGTACCCTCTAGTATTTTGTCTTTGAAATGACCAAAGAATCCTGCAAGTACCAGAAGAAGCATTTCCTTTGCTCTTCCCCAAAAGTATAATCAGAGAGACTTTGTTGTAGAATGGGAAACACGTAGGCATGGCCTTCAGGTATGGGCTCTGCAGTCATAGTAGAAATGGTGGAAGTGCCCTAGTATCCTAGAACTGAAGACAGCCTATAAGGTTTGTTCCTTTTTCCTTCAGCACATTTTAGGTACAACAATGTACTGGTTTTACAAGGACTCTCCACTCTTGCTGATGTAGACAGGATGTAGAAAGTAGACAGATTCTGGAGCTGATGCCTCTCCTTGGTGCATGTATCTGGCTTGAAGAATAGCCTTGTAGATATTTTTATTAGATGCTTCTCTTCAGATCATGGTGAGGATTGAAGATTCTACCCTTCAGTAATTTTCTAGAGTTTGGGTTCAGATCTATCAAAATGAATTTGCTTACAATCAACAGCAGTTTAAAATCTGCTGCTACAAGGGAGGTCTGTGCCTAAAATACCTGGCTTATGCCCTCCAAATGTCATGGATCAGAAGATTACTCTTTCAAAGGTTTAGCACCCAAATGAAAGAGCACAGTATATGCTACATGTAAAGAGTGTTATGTTAAAACCAACTGGATGAGGAAAAACTTGGTCCCATTTCTTCTGTACAGTCATCACTGCAAGTATTGAAATCCTCCTAAAGTAGCCTGTTTGGTCAGAGATAACTGGTTCCAGAAAGATCTGGGCCCTTCTCATTATTCTCCAAATAGATTTCTGGACACTGACCATAAAAGTAGTAAAAACATTAACTGGTTTTATAAAGTTATTGAATTTTCACTTTGTCCCCATCAGAAATTGCATTTGTTTGGAAGATGGTCCAAATAGTGGTCCCAAAACATATTAATATAATTTGACTCTAGCCCATAATCAGTGGAGCTAAACTTTAACTTGTGGCAATATCTAACCTTTCTTTCATTAATATATCATAGAAACTGCACCAAGGTTCCATTGCATTACAGAGGTAAATGAAAACTCAGTGGCGTATTTATCTGCTAGATATGCTTTGACATCTTGGTAAAATACAGACGTTCAAAAAACTTGGAGTGGGAGTCATCTAAGTTTCCCGCTTAACTCTAAGCTCCCTAGGTTTGGTCAAGAGCGAACAGAACATACATTCGCCCTTGTGTGGTGGCACTCTTGCATGCCTACCAGCAGCCAGGCCACTCCTAATTGGCCAGTTTTCCCCCCCCCCCCCCCCCCCCCCCGCCCCGCCAGCCTATCCCTTGCCCTGATGCCTCCATTTGTTAGTTGAAGTGTTCTGGGGAAAAAACTTTTTATCTTGCCTGTCACCTCCACCCAGTATGAGGCAAAGTCATATGATGGTCTCTATTAAGGTGAGAAACTTCTGTTAATATTTGTCAAGTGCTTTAGAACACACCTCACACTTACAAACAAGCCTTTAATTATATTAGAACAATTAAACCAAAAATCTATATACTGTAAAAGGCTGTTTATTTTAACAAAATGAAATACAGGTTTTTTTGTTATCATAAGAGAAGTAAGGCAGGAAGGGACCAGAAACGAACATGTTGTCTAACCAGGGGTCAAACCTGGTTCACCCACTGGGTGCATCTGCACATGCAGTTAATGTGAAGCAATAAGCTGTGGGACAATATATCCTGAAGTTCATTGCTCCTGGGTGCACTGCTCGAACGTATGCCTAGGATCGCCACACATTGAGCTGGGTTGGAGCATCCTGGCTGGCAGGAGGCTGTTGGGGTCAGCCTGCCAACTTGAGGCTGCTTCCCCACAGCTCAATGTGCTGCAGGGGGGCTGGTGGGGCATGAGCGTGCTTTACTGTGTAGTAGCCAGCAGGCTGCCCCTGCGCTTGAATCACCCTCAGGCCCCACCCAGCCGAGGCAGGATCTACACATTTACAAGTACTATTCTGCTGCAGAGTTAATTAGCTTATTCCAGCCTAAAAGGGATGCACACGTGGACACTCAGTGTTTACTGTGGAGCTAATTAGTCTACTCCACAGTAAATGTCCCATGTAGACACTCCCCCTTTAAACAACTGAGTTAAATGGCTCACATTAGTATGTGAGAAGATTACCCATTTACTTAATGTTATTAATACTTAAAGTGCAGAAACAGATCATCCTCCCATTGTGCCTCCCTGCCCCACCTTATTTCTGAGGAGGGAAAATCTGTAATCCCAGGCATAGTTTTTGATGCAGGATCAAAGCCCAAACAAACATGCTTGAAAAGAAACATTCAAATTTAGACACCTACCACCATAGTGTCTAAGCACTGTTTTCACAGTTCTGTAGCTATTTAACTGATTCTTAATCCTATATATCTCTTATACATTTAATGATAGCTGCATTCATTATACAGTCGTGCTTTTGATTCTTTGCTACTGAAATACATGTGGGTGTTTGAGCCCTGGCTTCTGACTGTGCTGGCTGGGGAGACTGGGGAGCACAGCTGGAGTGTGCAGCAGGGGCCTCTGTTCCTCCGTCCCATCCTATCCCATTCCCAACTCCTCCTCCTGCTGCTCAGCCTGACTGACAGGTGCAGGCAGAGAAGTCAGGGCTGGGGACAAAGGCTTTGTTGCCTCAACTCTGTGACAGCCTAAGGGTGGGGCCAGTTAGGTGCTTGGCTGGATCAGCTAAGCACAGTCTAGGTGAGTGTATGTCTGTGTGAGGGAGGGGACCGGAGGGCCACAAAGGCCCCTGGGATGCTAACAAACTGTGACCTAACCCAAGTCAGGAGGGAATCTAGTACAGAACTCTGCTAGACTGGTCTAACCTAAATCACTTAATTCTGATATTGCTTCTATCCAGGTTTGTCGTCAACTGGGATCCACCGTTTTTAAACTGGTCTGTGTGCACTGAACTTCTCTCTGGTTATAGGTGAATACCGGTTTCTGAGCATTTATACTGGTCTAATTATAACATCTTGGGCTGAGAGTCTTGAGCTTCTCCAAAAAAATGTGTGAAGCAGCCACAGGAATGGACTAGTTTGTCACACATTCATCAGACACTCAGAAACTTGGCCTGTAGTTCATATCTGATACAGATTTGAGGCTCGGGTATTTTGTGTATTCTAGGTGTATTTTATGATCAATGCCCTTAAGAACTATTTCCCTTCTATATTACTTCAGTTTAATTACTGTATTTTATTATCTGCTTGCTTCAACTTTTCTTTTTAGAGAGCTTGATTGATCCAGCTCTTCCTATAACTATGGCTAACTGTTGCCTCAAAATCCTTTTTCCTGAAAGCAAAATTATACCTGTTTATATAGCATAATCTGGTAGTTAAGATTGTTGTCTGAAAGAGAATGCCATTTGATATTAACAGTATTATCCCTAAGATTGAAACACTAATGTTGTCTTCTAAAATTTTGCAGTTTTTAAGAATTTTATCTGATCAGAAAACAGTAGCATCGTGCTCAAGACAACTATAGCTAAAAAATGAGAGAACCCTTCCTGTCTTGTCATAGTTTGACACCTGAAGTCCTGAATAAGAGAAATTGATAGATGTCTTTTTCTTAATAACGTTAGCGGTAAATACAGCATGTAACTATTATGGGAAATTACTTTTTACTGTGGAATTTCACTGTGTTGTGTTGCCTAGGTGAGATATACTTGGCACTTTTTGTTTTTCTTTCATTCTTTAAAGCCTACTCACCATTTTCAACAAAATATTGCTAAAGATACCAAATTGTAAAAGCTCTGCTACTTCTTCAGAGAGCCTTGGGGCCATCTACTAATATGTAATTGCTTTTACATCAGTCACAAGAGAAAGACAAGAATGTGCTTTCCTTGAACTTAACAGTTTGGGCAATTTTCTATAATCCAGTAAATACAAATTGTACCCTGATTATCCATCTACATCTGTCAAGCAAATTTTAATGGATGAATGAATGAGTCAAATCTATGCATGGAAATATACAAATGTGCAAAATATGGGTCTAATTACAAGGCTGCTAAATTTACACAGGGTCAGGTAAACAAGGCACCAGTGTAATGATTATTAATTGTTAATAATGCCTTTGGGAAAACATTCACATTTTCCTTCTGAACACCTAACAGTTTTGCCTTTTCAGACATGAAACAGCCAAATTGATAAGCTAATAGAAAAAAGAAAAAGACATTCCTTTTTCCCCCTTTTTTTCTTCTATCTCACCTCCATAATTGCTTACTAATTCTTTCTGAGTATTAGACAAGGTAAAATAGATTTTCAGTACCATTCTAAAAATGAAAAGTACATTTGAGTGTTGTAGTGTAACAGCATAGTATAACTTTTTTTGATCAGGGAGTAATGGAAACATCAAAGCTTTTACAGCCTGTTGTCCCTTTTCAAAATAAGAGTGCACTTCCCCCCCACCCCAATAGCTAGAGTCATTTAAATCACACAATGAATGCTAGCAAAGATCTAAAATGCTGTTTTTATATGCTTATTATAGATGATAAATTTGACTTTCTTGCTGGTCCTACATAGTAATTTTGGTTGAAGAGCTATACCAAAAAATAATTGATCTTGGTGTTTAGAGAATAACAATTATAACAATATCAAAGGTACCAGTACACACTGTTGCAGTATAAATGTTGTGTCTACATGATTCAGTAGAATAAAGGGAAGAAAAATTATTGGGGGGGGGCTAAGCGTGTGCATGCCCCCCCCAGCAGATAAGTCGGTGGGGGGAGAGGGAAGAGCCGTGGGGGAGCAACTCGAGGCCCCTGCACTGAGGGAGGGAGTGGGGCAGAGGCAGGGGCTGGGGTGAAAGGGACCCCAGGGTGGGTTGTTGGAGGGTTGGAGCCTGGATGGCTGGTCCAGGGGCATAGGGGGTGGGGTGCCATTGTGGGCATGCCAGGGGAGGCCCATGGGGGTATGTGTCCCCCTGATCTGTGTGTGGGGTGGAGGCGGGTTGCTGCTGTGCACTGGGCTATGCGCCTCGCTGCCTCCAAAGCCATACGAGGCCATGTGCTTCCCGCAGTTGGGCGGGCAGGGGACACGATGCAGCCCAGCAGCAGCAGGCACATGGCATTGCACGACTCCGGAGGCAGTAGCAGCAGAGCGCAGAGCCCAGCATGCAGCAGCAGCCCACCTCTGCCCCGTGCACAGATGGGGGGGAAGGACATGTATCCCCCAGGCCTCCTCCAGGGTGCGCACAGCAGTGGGAGCCCCTTGTACCCCTGGATGAGCTATCTGGGCTCCAAGTGTCCCACGACCTGACCTGGCCAGTGCCCCATTTACTTTTGCCTCTGGCTCACTCCCTCAAAGTGGGGGGCCTCAATCTGACCCCCAACCCCTTCCTCTTCATGGAGTAGACTGATACTTGCCTGCCAGTGCTGGGCAGTGATCCACACACAGGGCTGTGATCCTGCCAGTGTGTCTGCCCCTCCCTACCTCCCCCCCATGCTGCTGTCACCCGTAGCCTGTGGCTGGGTTGCCCTGTGGCCCTACCTGCTGCCCTGCATTTGGGGGGGGCTTAGCCCTGGCCTTCTGCCGCCTATGTTCAGTAGTGATACAAGCACAGCAGAACCACTCCAAGTTTAATCCAAGTTGCTTCATTCAGGCTAGGGACAGATGTTTCATTTGTCCTACGATAAATTTTGCCATGTTTGTCCCAGAACAAAAATATCCCAAGATGTGTACATACATGATGACCCTTCTAATCAGGGTTTAGTGAGTGGCTGAGTTCAGTGCCATTTTTCTGCCGTTAAGGCAATGATGCAATCTGGGGATAACTGTAGACATGTACTTTGCAATATCCTGACATAAACTATTACTACCTCATATCCAGCAGAATTTTGGGGGGTTTATCCAGGGATAGCAGACAGGGACCTCTGTGAAGCTGAACTTTATCCTAGGATAAAATGGTTTGTCCCAGGATGTGATACTTGTTTGCAGGGTCAGGGTCAGTGTCAAAGTTAGGGTGATTTTTAGCTCACTTGTATTTTTGCAGGATCATACGCATGTTAACGCTTCACTTGTAACAGTGGCTATTCACTCCTGAGCATCAGCAGCACTCCCTCTCATTTTAAAGCAACTAAAATGTGCAGTAGTCCCTAACCTTAGGTTTCTGTTGAAATACCTATATCGTCCATAGTTGGTCTGTAGTCTGAACCTTGTGTGAGTTATTTTTTCAGCACATAGGTATACCATTAAAAACGGGATACATAACTCTTATTTTCTGGCGTAAAGAATACTAGAATTGTAAAAAGAAAATACCTGTTCCATGGAAGAAAGTTAAACTCTGTTATGAGGCAAAATAAACTTGTTTGGCTCAGATTCTGAGGTTGATATTTGTTTTTTAAACTTGGTTATTAGACAGATATATCTGCTACTTAATTAGTTTGATTTTATCAGCAGTGGATATAATGATCTGTCTAGTATAAGATCTGTCTGACAGTAGATGGTTCCAGATGTTTCAGAAGAAGGTTCAAGAAACTGCAAAGTGGGAAACTTTATTTTAAAGTGTTCATAAGGGAACACTTTCCTAACGTGTCAAGGGTTGACTTATACCAGGGGTTTTCAACCTTTTGTAACAAGTGTACCCCTTCTGCCTCAAAGTTTCAGCTCATGTACCCCTTTATATTTTTTATTGTTTTTAAGGGGTGGCAGGGACAGATCAAGGCCCCTGTGGTGAGTGAGGGAGTGGGGGCTGGGGCAGGGGTAGGGGCAGGTGCTGCACAGCTCACATGCCACTGTCCTGTGTTGCTTTCCCACAGCCAGACGCACGTGCAGCTCTGTGGGCTGCTGATGGGCCTCACACCTAGCCAGTTGTGGGCTGCCCATCAGCAGCCCGCATTGCTGCATGTGTGACTGGCTGTGGGAAAGTGGCATGGGGCGGTGGGTTGCGGTGGCGGTGGCTACTGTGTGCAAGGTCGCTCCCATTCCCCGCCCAGCTGGCCGAGCAACGCCGTTGCCCTCCTGGTCCTGCTCCTGGGAGCGGGCACAGAGAGTGAGCTGAGGTGGGGGGTAGGGAGGGGCTGTGGCGTGCCGTGTGAAACTGATGGTGCCCTGCATGGCCCTTTCCCTCTTCCTCCCTCCCCCTCTCCTGGGTAAGTAGCAAAGTATGGGAACACGCCAGTGGAGATGCCGCTGCCACCACATGCCAGGGTGCGCTCTGTCCCCCCACCCTCCTGCCCACCTGCATGTACCCCATACGACCTTTCTAAGTACCCGCAGGGGTACGGGTACCCCTGGTTGACAGCCCCTGGCTTATACCAATGGTGATCCATTGGTAAAAATGCAGTTTTGTCACTGGCCCAAGGGGCTGGAAATTTGGTGGCAGGGGAGTGACAGCAGCAATAATTGCTTTTTATCCAGCTGCCAAATTTCTGGACCTATGGGGCCCTGGAGCCTGGATAACACAGCCCTGTGTGCTAGATCATAGATTCATAGATTCATAGATGTTAGGGTTGTTAGGGACCTCAATAGATCATCAAGTCCGACCCCCTGCATAGGCAGGAAAGAGTTCTGGGTTTAGATGACCCCAGCTAGATGGTTATCTAACCTCCTCTTGAAGACCCCCAGGGTAGGGGAGAGTACCACCTCCCTTGGGAGCCCGTTCCAGACCTTGGCCACTCGAACTGTGAAGAAGTTCTTCCTAATGTCCAATCTAAATCTGCTCTCTGCTAGCTTGTGGCCATTATTTCTTATAACCCCTGGGGGCGCCTTGGCGAATAAAACTCACCAATCCCCTTCTGTGCCCCCGTGATGAACTTATAGGCAGCCACAAGGTCGCCTCTCAACCTTCTCTTGCGGAGGCTGAAAAGGTCCAGTTTCTCTAGTCTCTCCTCGTAGGGCTTGGTCTGCAGGCCCTTAACCATACGAGTGGCCCTTCTCTGGACCCTCTCCAGGTTATCCACATCTCTCTTGAAGTGTGGCACCCAAAATTGCACGCAGTATTCCAACTGCGGTTTGACCAGCGCCTGATAGAGGGGAAGTATCACCTCCTTGGACCTATTCATCATGCATCTGCTGATGCACGATAAAGTGCCATTGGCTTTTCTGATGGCTTCGTCACACTGCCGACTCATGTTCATCTTGGAGTCCACTAGGACTCCAAGATGGTATACCTGGGTAAAGCACTGATTGTGGAAGCTGAGTTATTCCTGCTCTAGTTTTTCCCCATTATGCTAACTGCAGTGCACAGTGGTCTCCTGAGCAACAGACCATCCAGCAGCTATGAGAAAGATTGGATGTGGTATGGGTGGGGTCAGAGGGAAAGGAGGAGGCCCACAAAGGGAAATTGGCCTGGGTAAGCACAGAGGATTATTGCTTGGCCTACAATCCAGCTCCCGATAAAAAAATGTTCATCAAGGCATGGCAGGAGAGAACCAGACACCCCAGACAGAGTGATTATAAGGCACTTCTGACTCCTCACAGTTTACTCCTCCAAGGCTTCAGGCCAGCGGGGCCAATGGTTATACAGCATCCCCACTTGACAGGCTGGCCACAGGATCTAGAGTGAGCCTAAATCCAACCAAATCATCAATGGGTTCCTCCCAGACCCTGCTAATCTCAATCCAGTCCTAACACTCAGTGGGCCCTCTCAGCCTGTCTGTACCCTGCAGGGGCCTTGCAGCCTTAGGGGCAAATTTTGTGGCTCTGTTCCTCCCTTACACAATGCCCCAAGTCTCATGGGTCTTAGCACTTTTGATGTTTCTTCCACCTGATATGCCTTTCCCTTAGCCCCTTTCAAGACTCTCGGACACTCTGGGCCATGCCGCCCTCTCCTCTGGGCCACGCTGCCCTCTCCTCTGGGCCAGGGGTGGCCAACTGGTGGCTCTGGAGCCACATACAGCTCTTCAGAAATTAATATGCGTCTCCTTGAATCTTTGGTCTACGCATGGTAGTCTGGCGCCTTGCTGCTGCCTCTCTACATTCCCAGTGAGAGACTTGTCTTGTCCCTGTCTTAGGAATACTGAGGCAAAGAACTCGTTGAGGAGTTCAGCCTTGTCCCCCCGTCCGTCACCAATTGTTTCTGCCCATTTAGCAGGGGGCCTGTTCCTCCCTGGGCCTTCCTTTTACTCCCTATATATCTAAAAAACAATTTCTTGTTGTCCTTTACTTGGGATGCCATCCTCAGCTCCATGGTAGCTTTGGCCCGTCTAACTGCCTCCCTACAAGCGCGAGCAGAGGAGGTGTATTCATCTTTGGTGATCTCTCCCTGTTTCCACTTTTTATGTGCTCCCCTTTTGGCCCTTAGGCTGCCCTGGATTTCTGTGGTCAGCCAGGGAAGCCTCCTGGCCCCTTTCCCTCTTTTTCCTCGCATTGGGATCATCTCGCTTTGTGCCCGAAGGATTGTTTCCTTAAGGCACAGCCACCCTTCTTGGGCTCCCATCACTTCAAAACTCCTACTCTGCAGTGCATCCTTGACTAATCGCCTGAGTTAATTGAAATCAGCTTTCCTGAAGTCTAGCACTTTCACCCTACTAGTTACCTTACCCACTCGATGTCTTATGGTGAATTCTATTATTAGGTGATCACTGTCCCCCAGATGGCTACCGATCTGTAGGTCCCCTACCATGTCATCCCCTGTTGCATGCAGAGCCTGGCAGTCAGTCCCTGGCATGCAGAGTTGGGCCATGGTGTGGTCCAGCCTGGGAACCAATCCCACACCACTTGTTTAGGCTGTGTGATTTGGAAGGTTGAGCACCACTGGCTTATATTATCCTTCCTTATTACTAATGTAACTGCAGATGTTCCCAACCATGTGGATGTGTGATGGATCTTTTGTGGATCTTGATGGTCTTTGTAATACCTTGTGGCAAGGAGTTCCACAGATTATTTTACACCAGCAAGGGTCAGCCTTTTTGGCAAATGTGCCACAAATTAAGCCTGTGCCTCCCTGAGGTTCACTCTCTTCCCCTTCCTCTGCTTTCTGCTCTGTGACCTGTGCTCCCTGCCCAATCTGACACATGCCACACCCGGAAGTTGCCCATGCTACTTGTGGCACACTTGCCACAGGTTGACTACTCCCGTTTTGCACAAAGCTTAAAGTATTTCTGCTTCTCAAAGTTAAGGTTGTTGATGTTTTTGTTGTTGTTGCTTTTCAGTTTCATTTAAATTCCTTTTAGAATGGCAAAAAAAAGATATGAAAGTGACCTATTTGCAGTTTCTGTCTTGTTCAGTGTTTTAGTTTCATTATGTCCTCATTTTTTCCCAAAGGTAAATGCTCCTATTCCTAGTTTTTTCAATCTGATCATTTTCATTGCCTGTCTTACATATTTCTCCCATTTCTTTCTCCCCCACCTTCCCCTCCCCTCCCCCCATCAAGGTTGATAATCATAGCAGCTAAAGGGACAATTTAGCATCAGTGTCTGTAAAAATGTTGTGGAGAGGGGTTTAAGACTGGAGTTGGGCCATACTTCGCAATCTTTTGCCCTTTGCCATAGGTTGTCCCATAAAGTATCATATCCCCGGAGTTTTTGAACAGTGTCAGTTGATGTTACTTAAATAACAATTGGACAAACTGTTTCAGTGTTAAATCCCCTCTTCTCCCCTACCCCTTTCCCCTCCCCTTCTGTGTAGCTAGTCTAAACTTGCTCTCCTTGATTTCATTTATTTAATATGCCTATGGCCACCTTCAGCTTAGTCTTAACTTCATGATTTTTTTTAAATACTAGAGCATTATAGTGATCCTGCTGGTTTTTTAAGTTATAAAAAAATTAGTGTAGTCTTTCTGCATCAGAACTTTCTGACTTTTCTCTTCCCTTGCCTTATTTCCCTTATGACCCTCTGTTTTAGTAGTAAAGTGTCAAGAGTTGTACACAGTATTTCAAGTCAAGCCTAATGCTATGTACAGGGAAATTCAGTCCTTTTATGCAATATTTTTCTATTCCTTCCTTGCAAGGAAATTCAGTCCTTTTATGCAATATTTTTCTATTCCTTCCTTCCTTATTCTTTTCGTTTTGATCAGTATATTATTTTAACATAATGTTTGCCTTTCTGCTTCAGTCTTTCACTGAGTTCATAGTTATCATCCTGCATGTCTGTATTGTTAATATTGTTACTCCTTGTTTAATGTTTTTGTATTTCACTACCTTTGTATTCTATATTAAATAGCTGTATTTTTCTCTGTCTCCTAGTGTATCAAGAAATGCCTTCATTAGTATAAGTCATAGGGTTAAATAAACATTTTATAACATTGCCTATCTTTGATTTTAAAACAAAACGTAATATGTATAACCCAGCTGTACTAGGAGAAGCTAAACTTTTTCATTGCCCCACAGTAGAGACTGCTCAGTTTTGAAATAAACAACTGTGTTGACTTGTTTGGGTTTCTCCTAATTCAGTGTTAAAGTTAAGTCTAAATTCTTACTATGAAAAATAGTTTATTTAGGTCAGTTTGACCTCTGTGTAGGATATCCAAAGGTTTCATTGACTGTTCTTTTATTTTATTTATAAATTTTTTAAAGATGAAACTAAGATTAGTAGGTGGAATGCTCAGTTTGGCTTGGCTGACACAGAAGTAGCTACATTAATGAATTTCTAAAGTTTTTAAAAAAATAAATCATTAAAATGTTCTTATTGCTAATGTTGTAATATGCTTCATAATTAAGTTACCATCTTAAGGCTGGTGCTACAAGTACAGTATTTACTCTTTTCAAAACAATACAAGAAAAAATGGTTATATACTTTGATCAGTGAGACCTGGCTAGGGATAATCATTGTTAGAATTTTAGTAATTTTAGTTAAGTAAAAATATATGGTCTGTTATGTTACTGATTTTCCTTCCTTGTCAACTTTTATGCATATTGATAAGTTCAATCTATTTTGCAAACACTTACTAATGCTATAATGCGTTTTCCCATATCTCCCATCTCAAATTTTTACCGTTATTGATTGAGGATTCAATTGAGAAATGTGTTTAGAACCCTGCTTTCTGTGGTAATCATAGAAGTCAGTGGGAAGACAAGAAAATTGTATTGAAAGAAATTGTGTGCGTGTGTTTTGTGTTTCAGCATAGATTATCTCTGCCAAAATAATAGCTGTCATTTTGTTCTTGTTATATTAGTGGCCTGTAGCTTACTACCCCTTTGCCTTGCTTTTGTCCATTTGTGTATTTGTGAGTAGAAAGAATTTTGTGAAGTGCCATAATTTGGGGGCATTATTATGCTAATAAAATCAATAGTTTGTTATCTATTTAAATTAAGTCATCCAATATGGTGACCCCACTCTACCTTAGTATCAAAGCTGCAGACCTTAACACTCAATGACTTTGAAACTTGAGTTCTGTTTAGAATTTCATGTCATGCCCATCACAGGAGAAGAAGATGGAAAATGTATACGCTGAGCCTATAGGACTTCCTGTGGTGCTTATTAATCCTTTATGGATCATTTGAAATGTTTCTAGTTTATTTAAGCTTTGCTGCTTGTATCAGATTGTTCCTGCAAAAAAAGAAAAAGTGATCATGCTTTGAATTTTTAAAAATGATCTCACTTTCAAGCAAAAGCACTTTTATGCTCCATTAGAGTTGAATTTGCCAAACTCTTACATCGCATTAACACAAGCTTTACTGGATAGATAAACGTGTTGTTCAAAGACTGACTAGAACTTTACCAAACTGCATATTAAGATTTTGCCTTCTCATAATTTTATGCCTTGAATATTTATTTTATGTAAACAGGAAAGTGAGACAAGAATATGCTGTGTTGTTTCGAAACAGAAGAATAATTTTAAACTTTGTTTAGGAGAGTTGTTAGTGAATATTATGAAACTATTGTTTAATTGTTCAGTATTGCACTTAAGATTTCAGTAAAACGTGGGCTGCTTTCCTTATGTCATTTTCAATAAAATATACTATTAAATAAAAGTTTGTTTTAGGAATTGGAGTTTTTCTTTTTTTGCATTTAGCTAATGTTATCACAGTAAATGACATATTCATTTCATAATAGAATTATGATTTTCATCATTCAAGGAGACGTTGGTAAATGATCTATTGGCAGGAAATGAAAAATCTTGGTAGCACTCATGAATTGGTACCAGTTCATCTTTGTAGAACCACTTGAGTTAATTGGATTCAACTTGATCGCAGAGGTCTGCACTAGCAGATCCCACTGCAGTGTCCATTTGAAAGTGACAATCTGGCCTTTTATATTTATAGTATTAGTGTGTAGCATAGTATAGTTTTTTCCATTCAGTGTATTTTTTGCTTCTCTTTACTTTGTAAACATAATTTCCATCTTATCTTTTTTTGGTTTACATGCCTCTAGCAACAATAACTGTTGGTGTGAACAAGTATTTACTGATTTTTATACTATGTTTATCAAATGTTACACTACAAGATCTAGTGGCTTTACATTAAGGCTCAGACCTTATTTCATGTTTTTATAGCATCTGTTGGTCCAAAGATTCTAGTTTAAGTGCTTCAGGGGTAGGCTACAAACGCTTTCAGCTCCAGAATGCATTTTTATACTTGTGTGATTGAGTAGACTTGTGTTTTCATGCATTAAAAACAACTCAAAAGTCATACTCAATAGTAAATGTTGCTTTTTTCCCCTCCTTAGCTTTGTAAGTTCGTGTGTGTTTGCAGTGTACTAGGTTAGATTTTTAAAAACCGTATCAACATGAAATAAAAAATTTTGGGTTTTATATTTTTATACTTGATTGTGGTGCTTATTACAGTAGCCATGGAGCTTCTCATTAAAACTTATTTATCCCTACAAATACACCCTATAGTGTAGGTGGAGATTATCCATATTTTCCAGATAGGAAAATCCTCCTAAAAAAAACTTTGTCAGAAGCACAGATTTCCTAATTCCCAATCCCAGTGCTTTATCTACAAAGACTATTTTCCTTTGAGAAAATAGTTTAAAGTACAGCAAAGATATTTTAAGACTCTTTATGAATTAAAAGACCCCAAGATTTTTAAAAAGAGAGAAAGCTGAAAGTTGCACAGAAAAATAAAAAAATCTGAGTTGGTGAAAAGAATGAAGACATCTCAACATTTGTATTTTAAAATTTTCACCTTTTGTTCTAACTTAAAAATCTCCATTTATATTATTAGTATATTATTAGTATATTGATAATAATTGAAAGCATGATTTGGTTTTGCCTAAAAATTTAAACTTAGGACCTGTGAAACAAAATTTTATGTAGATAATCATCTGTCTTCTCCCTTGCTGTCCTTTTGTCTTTTATGAAGGTGACCAAAACAGCTGAGTTAATTAGATTTGTTAGACTGAGTTGTAACTGAAATGAATTTTGGCCAAAACTGAGCTAAAGGCAATTTAAAAAAAATACATACTGTAGTGAGGCTAAGACATTTTTCATGACCTCTGTTTTAAAAAGTTTTATTTATGTAGTATAACCAAAATTAAATCTTTGCTTCTTAAAAAATAGGTTTTTAGTTTCAGATGAGTATAACCTGGGGAGAGAAAGCTTTACTTTGCAGTTAGAGGTCAGAAGTAAAATGTTCGTTGTTCATTCTTTCTTTCTTTCATTCTTTCTTAGGGGCTTGCCACATGTTCAAATTAAAACTGGAAAGAAATTATCTATAAAGATTGTTACACATTTTCAAGTACTGTCTTTGTAGCTAGCTGGCTCTTTATTTTATAGCTGGATGGACAATTTTATGGTGTGACAATTATTTTGCACATGTGGTCAGTTTAAATTTATTGCACAATTAACCAGTTAATTGCACAATATATGTAACTTGTAACTATGTAACTTATAACAGGGGACTTAAGCAACAGCTCTTTTGTCATGTAAGGCACTACTAAAACATTCCCAGTGTTTTGTGGTCTGTCTGGTTTATGCAGTCCCAGACCCCTTCCTGGTTTAAGTTAAACCAGAGTCCCCCAGCATCCCGGCATGCTGTCTGGACTGGGCTTTCTGCTGCTGCAGAGCAAGGCTGGCCCTGCCCCTCTGCTCCACAGCCGGAGCAGGGACAGGCAGGAGCCGGGGTCTGGCCAGATGCTGGACCCGGAAAGGATCAGGGAAGAAGTTTATTTCCTCCCCTGTCCCACCAGCATGGATCTACACTTGTCTGCTGACTGCCTCAGTGGTGGGGGCATGGTCAACCCCAGCAGTAGCCTTGACTGAACTGACCAGGGAGGGGTTTAATTCCCCCTTCCCTGTCCCGTTGGCAGGGACCCGAGCTGGGGTCTGCTGGACACTCCCCCCTTGCTGTTCCAGCAGTGCGGCCAGGCATGGCCAAACACTGGCTGGCATGGCCTCTGAGGCAGAGGGGGCAGGGAGGGGTATTATTTCCCCCCCTGTGCCCTCTCTGCCCCCAGGGGACCGCAGCTGGCATCTGCCTGCCCCTCCTGCCCCCTGTGCCAGACACCAGAGGAAAGGGGGAATAAACCTGCCCCTGTTCTAAGGGGCCCTGATAGCCGGCTTCTGGCTGCTCACCTGCCTACCTGCTAGAGTGGCGAGGGGGAAGGGCCTTGGATGGGGGCAGCACCCCCTGTTACTGTGACGGGGGAACATGAGCCTCTTCCCTACTGGGAGGCTGCACTGTGGGGCAGGCAGAGCTGCTGTGGACTGCACATGGCAGCACCAGGGCTCAGAGTTGACCAGAGCTCCCCCCAGCACTGCCACTGCTTTCAACCCCCCCGCAATGTGACCCCCCCCCACCAGGAAGGGGCTCACGTTCTGGGAAACCATGATAGGGGCTGCTGCCCCCATCATGTTTGCTCCCCCTGCTGCTCCAGCGGCCAAGCAGGGGCAGGGCCAGAGGCTGGCTGGCAGGACCCCTTGGGTGGGGGGGAGGGAGCAGGGTTATTCCCCCTCTGTCCCTGGGGGACCACAGTAAGTTCTGCCCACCCTGACCACCACCGCTTGCTCTGTGCCCGGGAAAAGTGGTGGAATAAGCTTCCTCTGGATGCCGGAGGGAGGGGGCTTATTCTAGTACTTGCCCTGGACAGAGTGAGCAATGATGCCAGTAGTCAGGGCAGGAAGACCCCGCTGCAGGCCCCTGGGTGCAGGGAGAGGAATAACCCTGCTCCCTGCCTCCCACCTAAGGGGCCCTGCCCCCACCTGGCTGCTGGAGTGGCAAGGGGGAGGGAGCCACCATGACAGGGACAGCAGAGTGCAAGCCCTTTCTGGTGGGGGGCTGTACTGTGGGGTGGGGAAAGTAGTGGTGGAGGCAGCATTGGGGCGACTCTGATCCCCTCCAAGCCCCAGTGCTGCTGCACACAGTTCATGGCAGCTCTGCCCTCCCCGCAGCGCGGCCCCCTGCTGGGAAGAGGCTCACACTTCCCAGACACAGTAACAGGGAGTGCTGCCCCCATGACCCCTTGCCGCTCCAGCAGCTGCGAGGGGGCATAGCCAGAGGCCAGCTGGCAGGGCCCCTTAGGCAGGGAGCAGGGCTTATTCTGCCGCTTGCCCCAAGCAGGGAATGAGCAGCAGTGGCAGCAGTCTGGGCAGGCAGATCCCAGCTGGGGTTCTGAGGGGGCAGAGCGGGGAATTATCCCCCTCCCTGTCCCCTCTGCCTTGGGGGCCATGCCAGCCAGTGTTTGGCTGTGCTCCCCCTCCCCAGTACAGCTACTGGCGGAGCATCCGGTGGACCCCAGCTTGGGTCCCTGCTGGTGGGACAGGGAAGGGGGAATTAAACCCTTCCCTGACCAGTTCAGTCCAGGCTACTGCCTGGGCTGTCCATGCGCCCCTTCGCCCAGCACAGCTCCCCTGCAGCCCAGGGTGTGCTCTAGTACCCCTCGGCTCCTAGCCTGAGTAACTGCAGGAATGTGTCTGCATTTCCTCTGTCCAGAGAGAATGTCTGTGCACTTGCAAATCGGTTCAACCTAGACAGGTTGGACTAGCCTGCAAAGATTGAATCAATTCAGGCAATGTCTTTTCCCTAGCCCTAGGGTGCACACAGAAGTGACAGTTTTCAACTAACCTGACCACAGAAAGCATTTTATAGCTGTGACCAAACACAAGTGCACAGCAGCAGACAGCTTCAAAAATCCATAGATTCATAGATTGTAAGGCCGGAAGGGACCTTGGAAGATCATCGGATCCAGCCCTTGCATCAGACAGGAAAGATAACTGGGGGTCAGGTGAACCCAGTGAAGATTTTCAGGGTAGGTGATTGCACCACCTCTAGAGGAAGCTTATTCCACAGTCTGGACAGCCTGACTGTGAAGTTTTTCCTAATGTTGAGCCTGAATTGATCTTCCAGGAGTTTGTGGCCATTACTCCTGATTCTCCCCCCGGGTGCCCTGGTGAACAGTTGCTCACTAAGCCCTTGATGTACCCCCATAGTGTAGCAGTAGGCTGCTACCAGGCCCCCTCTCAGCCTTCTTTTCCTCTGGCTGAAGCATCCCAGATCCCTCAGCCTTTCCTCGTATGGCTTGCCATATTAGACTGATCATACAGATGGCTCTTCTTTGGATTCTCTCAAGCTTGTCCACATCCTTGTTGAAGTATGGTGCCCAGAACTGGATGCAGTACTTCAGCTGCGGTCACACCAAAGCTGAGTAGAGTGGAAGAATCACCTCCTTGGTTTTCCTGGAGATGCATCGATTGATGCATGCCAGAGTATCTAGCTAGCAGCTAGATTCCCCTACCTCTTGGAACCAACAGTGAACTTCTGTTTGGTCTGGGGTAATGTAACTCAGAGCGCTTTGCACAAATTGTTGTTACTGGGAGATGCACTTCTGTCTGCACCTCTAGGGTCAATTGAATTGGTTCCAAATGAGTTCTAGGGTACCATCCATGCCTAAACATTTAAAATTGTCTCTCTGTAAGGTTTAGTGTTTCCATGGCATCATAAATTGTACAGAGGTTTGTACAAGGTCTGTGTTGGGCACAGTACTCCATTAATCAGTTCCATTCTCTTACCAGTAATTTAGCTTTTGAGGAAGATGGCATAATTTCTGTCATTTGTGATACAGATGCACCTCTCTTGGAGTGCTGCTTTTTGCCAAACACCAGGACTGAACTTGAGCAGTGGAGATTGATTTTATATAATATAAAAGTGTTAATGGGCTGCTTTTAGGGAACAGGCCCAAAGTTTCTGTAAGGCACCTTGGAAGGTGTGCTGTGTGAATCTGATATACTCTAAACAGTTTGCGCTGCAAGTAGTTCTTACTCCATATGCAGGAATTGCACTCAACTCGAGTTCATGGAGGACAACCATGCTTCGGCATCTTTGTTTCTCTTCAGTTAATATTGAATGCTGAACTTTTAGGTAACCAATGTGGTTATCTATTTCTGTCCTTTAACATATGTTTTTGCATATGTTAGTCAGTGTATAGTTATCAGTCCACTTCTGGAATTGATCACTATGCTAATAATCTCAAATTCTCAGTCATAGCCCATTTCAAGGCTAAGAATTCCAATATATATATGTATGGCGGATCATGCCTCCATTCTGAGACACCACGGAGGGAAAAATGCTATTTAAGCTATAGGATAATATTAGCCATAAATATATAAATAAAGGTTGAAATTAAGAAGTTCCTTTTAATGCCAACCATCAGAGCATTGAGGTTCTGGAAATAGTGTGGGTAAACAACCTAACTATTTTTAATATGGAACTTGATAAATTTATAAAAGGGACTACTTGATTCAGTTGTCTGTAGCAGCAGAAGGCTAGCCTTGATGATCTAGGATAGTAGTGGCCATCTTTTTGGCACATTTACCACAAAATAAATCCAAAATATGAGAGGGTGCAGACATTCTGATAATCAGCCACTGCCATTGCTCGATGCTGCCAAATCCTGTCCTGACTGGCACAGGACAACCCTGGATTTGAATTAGGTGGCACTGACCTCCAGCAGCTCCCCCAAAACCTTACCCTCAAGCCAAACCCATTTGCATCCATTGATGCAATAATTGAATAACATTAGACCTATTACCATATTCCATTTTATGTAATGGAACTCTCAAGAAATGGGGAGTTGACGACTACTTTTTGAGATCTGTTAGCCATTTCTTAATCCATGTTATGTGTGCTTCATTGTCATTATGTCAACCAAATTTGTAATCTTACCCAAGAATGAGGTTTTTTTGAAAAGACTCT
>NW_005841932.1:483525-496379 GCF_000455745.1 Alligator sinensis
GTTACTAGTTTATATATGTTCTTTTAATTCTTTATTAAATGAAAGTCGTATTCATGTTTTCATTATTTTGCCCAGAATTAATGTCAGGCTAAGGGTTCTGTAATATTTGTCATCCTGTTTGTCTTGCTAAAATATTAGGACATTAGCATTCTTTGAGACTTCTGGGATTTCTCCAGTGTTCAGGAAAAAATCTTCAGGAAGCTAACAGTTCTTCTGCCAAGTCTTTAAGAATTCTTGGCCCAAGTTATCTAGGCCTTCCAATTTAAAATGTTTATCTCTAGTAGAACTTTAGTTCTGCCTAGTCCATTGATAACCAAGAAAGTATTTCCTCACTCTCAGGTGTTCCAGGCACATCATTTTGTTTCTTTCCAAATATAGAATGGAAATATTTGTTAATTTTTTTCATTGTCATTAGCAATTTTACCATTAAAAGCCCTATATCATAATTGCTATCTGTCTTCACTTTTCAAAATTTACTTTTTAAAACTCTTCAAATTATTTACTTTTCAAAACTCTTCAAAACTCTTTATTGCTGTTGCCCTACTGGATATGAACTTATCTGATGTCTTTAGCTCCCTTGATCTGTTTTCTGCTTTCTATAATATCCTGTTCATATTGTTGGCTGTATAGCTCACTGTTTGCTATGTATTTCTAAATTAGAATTTCTGTATTGTATATAATTTAAATTTCTGTCTTCACCACTGTACCTGGATGAACTTAGCCAAAATTGTTCTGTGTCTTTGATTGTGGAATTGTCTGTCACAATGACAGTGTCTTTTATGTTTTATATCTTGCAAAGCACTCTTAAGAGGCATTCTGCTACCCTTCAGTTGGGGTAACCTTACTTGCGTGTTTTGCCATTCCTGTGAAAAGCCATCTCATTTTCACCAAGTTTTAATCCTCTGAAGCATCTGTTTGCATATACTCAGCAGATGTTTCTAGGTTTGGGTAATTAAAGTCTCCAAAGATTCTTCTTCTTCTCTGTGGCACCCCTTCCTTCTCTCCACTACTTTTTTTCTTCTTCACCGTAATTTTTCTTGCCTGTTATCTACTCTCCTTTCTTACCCTAGTTCTTCCTCCTTTTTATCTTTCCAAAAAACCTAACCTTCTTAAACCTAAGGTTTTGTAATATTTTTCTCCCCCTTTGATTGATCATAACTGAAAATTCGAACAGATTCTTCCAGCAGAGGCTGCCTAGTCTGTAGAGAGCTTCTCCCTTTTAAAAGGACTACCATTATTAATTATTTTATTATTACAGCACAGATTCCATAGTTTACTTTCAGTTAAGATGTCCTCTTCAAACTGACCAGGGTAGTCCATTATTGTCAATTAGATACCATATTAGCAACTCATAATAATTATTGCAGGTCTTGAAGTAAGGTATGTAGGGGGTTTTTTGCCTCTTGTGTAAAGCTCAATCTCATATTTAAAGTAAATAAAAACATTAACGTATGGGAGTGTATAGTTACTGTTAGGGCTGTACACAGTAAGTAATCCAAACTTACTTCACCTTAGAGTGATGCTGTGAATGAGAGGATAATTTTTTTTTTTTTAAATTCAGTTTAATATGATCTTGGTGTGCAAACATTAACATTCTCTAATTGAAATCATGGTGGAGCAGAGTTAAGGTTGTTAACTCTCCATTCAGATTACTGAACTGTATGCATGGGCCAATTAGGAAATATTACAACTTTCCTGTAACATTTTGTTCTGAACAACTGCTGTGTAACCCCATTCTCGTATAGTACTGGTCCACATACGAGATGACCTGGAACTACTATCAGTTACTATGTTAGCCCAAGTGGCAGAGATGATAGGATTTCTGTTGCAACATTGATTTGGGTTCCTTGTGCGTATGCTTTATGATACAACCTTTAATTACATGATCACATTCTTTTTCATTGAACCTGCCTGCCTTACTGAGTACACAAACTGAACAATGTTAATTTAACATAAGATATTCTATATTTTGTTTTCTCTTCTGGAGGGTAAAATCCAGTTCTCTAAGGTTGCATTCAGTTACCTTTGCCTACATTCTCTTTCAGCAATCTCTTGCCTCATTCATTCACACACCTTTCAACCTCTTCAATAGGTGAGGCAGGTGTATTACAGATAAGTCGTCTTTGCTTCTATAATCTTGATTCAGTCTTCAAACAGGTCAGTCCTGTGCAGTGAATGAGGCATGGGGGAGAGAGTACCAAGTTAAAAATAACGTGATTATAGGAACGAGATCATCTAGTCTAGCCTCCTGCTTAAGGCAGGATTATCCCTTACTAAATCATTTCAGCCAAGTGTCTGTCTACTGTCTAATCTGCTCTTGAAAAATTCCAAGGATAGAGATTTTGCAACTTCTCTAGGTAGCCTGTTCCAATGCTTGACCACATCCACTAGTATATCACATCACTGGTATGTCACATCCACCGCTCTCCCCCTGCATCACGTAATTATAGACTGTATCATAATGCATATGCATTAAGGGATCTGCATAAAGGTTGCACAGACAACCTTAATTTTCTGGCATTTCCTAACTTAGGAGTGCTTCATTTTGCACCCTTAATAGTGGGCCTTTTTAGCATGGGATTTGTGCAGGGTTTGTGTGTGATATGCATGCACTTGTGGCTGAACTACCCTTGTATGAGTCTGCAGGGTTTCCATTGAGTTCAGTGAGAATCATATGTCTGCACCTGATAACAGAATTTGGCCTTGTTTTTATTAATGAAATGGTATTGTGAAAAGTCAACCCTTGGCCACATATGCCAGTTCCTTATGTCACACTAAAAAAAAAAATTCTGCACAGAATTTCTGCACCAGTAATATTTAGCAGTTCTATTTTTAACAATAATTATAATGTGCCATGTATTGGACTGCTTTCAGCAAATATTTTTTTCCAAGAACAAATCAGCCTGGATATTTATAATTTATATTACCAAAATATTACATTTTTTAAGTTTTTATTTCTTGCACAAGTAATAAAATAGACCACACTTCCTTAGCAATAGTAATAGAAATAGTTAAAGAAGGGTATCTCTCTCTCTCACACACACACACACACACACACACACACACACACACACACACACACACGTATTTGTATAGATCTATAGCTATCTAGTTCTATATATCTCCTCCTTTAACTATTTCTGTTACAATTGCTAAGCAAGTATGGCCTGTTTATATATCTCTATTAGTAGACACATATTGTAATTCAGCAAATATTCTAGTAGAAACCACCCACCCAGTGTGGTAATTCTAAGAGTAAGTTTTCTTTGCGCACAGTTATTTCCTAACAGATGTTTTGAGACTTTAATCATAACTTCATTTTAGATTTCACACTTACCTAAAATTGACAATGAGAGAAGTAGTTTACTGACATGCTAAATAGTTAACTTAATTGTCTGCTACCGAACAGCTGCTAATATCAGAAAAATGCCGTCTCATCATTAGGCCTGTTGTGTCCAAAAAAAGCAGACAAGATGACTATAGCTACCCTGTCTGCTTTGGCACTCTTTCTCCTTCACTCTCAGTTTTCAGTGTAATGAAGAGCAAGAGAACAATATTCTGTAATTAAGGATTCCATTAAGTTGAAGAAAAGAGCAAATGGAGTTGTTTGTTCTCCTAGCTGAAAAAATTTGTCTGGGGTGGGGGTTAGTGGTAGTAGTGTAGAGAGAGAGAGAGAGGTGGGTGGAGAGACTAAGTCAGGGCTGTTTGTTGAATATACTGTTAAGGACTGTTACCATCCTAATTAATCAAGTTAGAAATTACAGCTGTAGTCGGTTTCCCCCCAATTCTTGTTATCAATTTTCTTCTCTTTTGAGACAAAGCAAATATAAATTTTGTGTTCATTTGTCATTCGTTCTTTGACTTCAGCATCTCTGAAAATAACAATGTAGCACAAAAGACCAGTATTTACCTAGTTGTAATGTGGGTTGCCATGGTGTTTTGCAAATTATTGCAATTATGTTCACCATGCGAGTCGCCCTTGGTAACTGGCGAAAAAACTGATAATCCTGTTTTGAACAAAAGGTCAAATTGCTGAATAGAAAGTCTTGATTAACTAAAAGATGTACAAAGTGGAATTATTTCCTACCATTCAGAAATAGTTCTTGATCGGGTTTGGGGGAGGGGGTGAGTAAGTACATCTGATTACTGAAGTACAAAGCATTGAAAGGATGTTGTCTTGAGCCTTTCATGTAGTCTTAATGGTGGCTTTTTTGTCAAATTTACCCATTTGCGGCATTGAAAGAGGCAGCTGCATTTAAGCTGGAGAGATGGTGCTTTTTCAAGAGTTCAGTGCATGGAAAGTTCTCAGCAGTATCTGCAGTTTACTATTAGACCCTGGTCTATTAAAACTGATGTGCTGCATTTGAGCCCATTGCTCTTGGTGCTTGTAAAACCCTCTGACTGATGATCTAATAAAGTGCTCTTAACGGACAATCTCTGATCAGATACTTAAAAAAAAATCACAAGCTATGGAATGGTGGGGATAGAAACAGAAGGCTATACTGAAAAGTTTTTTGCTTTTTAAT
This sequence comes from Alligator sinensis, assembly GCF_000455745.1. Classification (NCBI taxonomy): domain Eukaryota; kingdom Metazoa; phylum Chordata; order Crocodylia; family Alligatoridae; genus Alligator; species Alligator sinensis. The sequence goes on from NW_005841932.1 coordinate 488,052, forward strand.
CTGTGTTGAGGCAATTTTATTAATATTCCATTGTTTCTAGTATTTCTTGTTATTGAAGTGAAGGTATAGCTATTGCTCCAGAAGCCATGTTTGCTTTAATTTTACAGAGGTTATTTCAAAAAGATTTAAAAATACTTAACTTTTAAGCAGTCTGCAATGATGGCATAGATAAAAAGTCCTGTTTCTGTCAGCCTACTCAAATCATACTATAATGGCTTCTTAGTCTACTAGAGAGGTGTAGAGATGTCCTTTTTTTAATAGTTACCTGGAAATTAATGCTCAGAACTTTAGAGAGCTTGTGTGAGAGGGGTATGAAAGCAAAGTAAACCTTAACAAGTTTGTGGGTTTACATTCTGCATCACCTAGCAACCCCCCAGCTCAGCCAGTTCTCTTGTCTGCCCTCGGTCCTGTTTACAGACCATTCAAACTGCTCTTCGAAACCATGAAAGATATTCAGTTTCATTAGTGCCATTCTCAAGGAGAAAATAATTAAACTTAAATGAACAAACATTGCTTAGTGATGCTTTAAACTCTCTTCTGGATTTAAGATGATCAGGCTATTGAGACTTTTCTTTCCGTCATCCTCATTTATATCAGTAAGCTCTTCTAAACTTAAAGAACCACACACGCATGGGGATGTGTATGTGTAATATTCCTTGAACCTTCATAAATGAATAGACTTCAGTACTTAGCTGTACTTACGATCAGACCGTCTGGCATTTACCTTTTCATTTCTTTGTTTCTTTTCCGTTTTTTTTATTTGCTTGAAATGTTTGTATGCATTTGAACTGACATCTTTTTTATCACCATATATGTTGGAAAATCTATTCATAGTATGTTCAGTATTGCATCAACATGTCATATTTAACTTCCCACAAAACAGTTCTCTAATACAATAGGTTCATGGATTATGGGGGGAATGAAATGCTTTTAGTTTCCTAGCTAAAGTGGAGCCACAGTTCCCACGAAACCTTGAGTTCTAACTATTTGTATTTTGTTAGTTTCCCTAACATGTGCAATACATGGCTGGACTGTATGAGCTCTTTGTGCTTTCTTGACAGTTGACAGACAAAGCAAAATTATTCCTGAAGCAAGGTACTGTACTTAGTTGTGACCTATTATAGCCTAAGAATGCAGCTTGCTTTGAGTTGGATGAATAGGGAGACTATTTTACAGAATAGACTTGAATATACTACTAGAGGTTTTAGTTGTCTGTACAGAATACATACACATCTTCCATTGAGCTTTTTTCCCAAATGTAATTTTCCATATATAGTCATTTTAAGTATATTTTCCCCAGTTGCTTGCATGGAACTGAATTTAACTACTTTGGTATTGTCCTATAGTGGTAAAATAAAATTGCTGGTAATTGTTGGCTTTCTTTGTGCACAGTATGGCAGGCAATGAAGGCTTGTGTGTTACTCTTTAATGTTTTTAGGGTGCATCTTCTGGTGCTCAGGCCCTGATTGCAAATTAGGGTAACAAGGCTGAGGTATTGGCCTTGATGTGAAGCAAAGCAGAACACGTTTGCTAATTTATTATATAAATGTACAATTGCTAAGGCTGGAATTTGTCCACTTGTAGTGCTATTACATGTGTTTAAATGAGGAGCCACTGTTTGCATCTAACCTATCATAAGGATTTGGAGTGCTCCATTATCCTTTCAGCAGGCTGATGACAGAGCCTGGTCTTGCAAAAATGAGAAGATCAATAAGTTTCAAATAACTTGTATGAAATGACATGCGACTGTACATTTAAAGAGATGTCTTACTTAAAAAAATCAATTTTTAATAACATGTAAAATTCTTATATTGACCTACAAGATATTTTCTGCTTTTGCCTTGCTTAATAATTGTGTTAAAAGTATTAACTTTGGGGTTTTTTATATTTTTTTTTTTTTACTTGTTTGGTCTTTTACCTCCTGTTACAGCACCTCTCTGAGGTTTAATAATCAAGCTGGCATATGCTGTATAGACAGCATACCTTTAAAAGTAATACAATATTCCTGTAAAGAGTTCTCATTGGAGATTTTTTTAGAGACCTTTTCCAGTTCAGCGTGATATTTGGATCAGAAGGCAGTTTTTGCTGTTTGAAAATCCTAAGTCACGATATGTCATTTTTTAAAAGCTAGGAACTTCCACTGTGCATAGCCTAAAAAGGGGTACAAGTTTTATGATTAGTATAATGGTGCAGAAGTAATCTGTTGCTTACAGAGAATAAATAGGTATTCGCTGTGTGGTGAGAAATGTATGCTTTTCTATAATATACTAGCCAATTGCCCATCAAGAATGACGTGGGGTGGTGGGGCTGCTGGATGGAGTGCTGCCACCTAACGCCCCATGCTGCCGCTGTTCTGCCTCTTGCAGAGAGTAGGGTGGGGGGGACCCTCTGTCCGGTCCTCGGTGGCTTCGGAATCATGGTGGCGCTCCCCCACGCTTGGAGCACTTTGATTGGCTGTTTCTGTCAGCCAATCAGAGTGCGAATAAAGTGTTACAAATGGGCCAACAGACAGACTTAGGCTTTTATAATATTAGAATGTTGACAAAAGGGAGATTTCTTATAGGACCAAATCCTGTTAATGTGGAAGTCAACAGCAGATTTAGAGAGAAGGATTTATAATTTGGTGTTGAGTACTTTGGGGTAGAGTAGGTGTACATTCAGTACATTTCATAATGGCAGTCCAAAAACCACCTTTGCATTGTTGCTAGGAATTTTCTACATTATTTCAGTTGCCAGCTGCTTTAAAATTTGCTGGTTATCAGTGGTCTTCTGGAGCAATGGGAATCACCAAGGCTTTGTAAATCATGGACCAAAGTTTCCTTTTCCCCACCTAACAGTGTTATGTTCTCTCATGTACTATACCACTTCTGTGTGCCTTCCATTTCTTCTGTTGTCCATCTGTCCTAGCTCTAGGACCACTTGGCATTACTAACATGTCGCAGTGGCCCTAACACAAGAGAATAAGAATACCAGATTTTGGGGGTTTAAAAGGGGCATATTCCTGAGTGATTTTCATTTATATAGATTTTCTTTTTAGGCTTGCCTCTAGTGAGTGCTTTCAGTTGCACAGATTTCACTCTTTTCCCCCCGCCTCCCAGCCACACAAGATCTTTGAAGGAGACTTGCATTTTCTCTAAAAGGTCACTTCCTGCCCATTAGCCAGCCCAGGTGATGGTTTCTCAGATAAATGTTGAAAAAGCAGAAATTCCTTTTGTGGCTAGATGATATTATCTACCTCATTACCACAAATGAGTCTGAGTTTGGTCCTGGCCAAAACTCAAAAAGATGTCAAAAGTATTGGAGTCATAACATGTGAGCCAGCTCTGTGTTCCTCCTGTGTGATGAAAGCCAGCCATTCAAAACTACTAATGGAAATAGTATCTTCATCATAGAACCATACTGTATCATGCCATATCTTCTGAAAAATGCAATAGTTCAATCAATCTGCAGGAAGTCAAACTCATCCCTGAAAGCCTCACTAGTTTACCATCTTTCCAATCACATTTCTGAATCTAAATAATTGAAGTAGTAGTCTCTAGGGGTGTGCAAAACGGGCCATATTCAATTTGGATCATGGACAGTGATTCGTTTCATTGATTCGGATCACTGTCTCAATTTGATTCGTCCAAATCCAAATCTGAAGATTTGATGCAGATTCAGAGAATCAGTGATTTGGCCATAGACACAGCTTTAAATGTTTTTTCTACATACCTCAAGGTACCAGGCGTGGTTTGTGAACGCTGTGATGGTGGGGCGGATAGAGCATCCCACGGGGGGCTGGGGGGCGCTGCACGCTCGGCACCAAACCTGGAAGTAGACCGGAAGTACTTCTGGCGATCGACTCCCCAGCTTGGTGATGGGCCACAGGGGGGGGTACCCTGGGTGCCCCCCCCCCAGACCCAGGAGGCACCAGTCGCCGAGCCAGGGGGTAGAGGGGTCCCCTGTGTGCTCCCCGGCAGACCTGGGAGTGGACTGGAAGTGCTTCTGGTCCACTTTCAGGTCTTCTGCCAAGCATGCTGGGGACCCCCTTGTGCTCCTGTGGGACACTCTAACCACCCAGCATCTCAGCATTCACGAGCTGCCTGGTACCTTGATGTATGTAGAAAAAACATTTAAAGCTGTCTATGTCTAAATCATTGAATCTTTCCGAATCTCGGAATCAATTCGGAGGGTTCTGGTTTGATTCCGAGAGATTAAAGGGTCTCCTGATTTGCTTTGGATTCGGGGTTTTGACCACTGAATCGCGCCGAATCGAATCAGTGACCAAAGCTTCATGCAGCCCTAATAGTCTCAACCACAGTGCAATGACATGTGACATTCTGGATTTATCACAATTAGGGTTCATACCAGGGAACATAGCACAAAGACAACTAGCCAGCCTTCTACAACAGAACTTAGAAGGATTGTGATAAGCAATTACACTGTCTCTCTCTCTCTCTATATATATATATGACCTCATTTTTAGGGTATCAGAGATCTATACTAATTGCTCTTTCTTTTCAGTATCTACCTGTGACCACTGGTAGAGATAATGAGAGACCATGAACAATCTGCAGAGATCCTCAATCAAATGTTGCGTTCATCATTGCTATAATGACTGCAACTACTTAGGGGTTGCTGCTTGGAAAAGATCAGCAGTTTGAAGATGAGCTGAATCAAGTTGAACCCAGGCAAGGCCAAAGTCAGGCAAGGCCAAAGTCAGGCTGACTGGCAAGAGAAGTGCTTGAGACAATTTTCCCACCTTCCATTTAAGTTGTTATAGCCTATATTTGTTAAATGGTTTGAAGCCTCAAGGCCCCTTTTTATTTCTCACTATATTTGGAAGACCAGGTGAAATCAATGTCTAAAACTGTTGCCTTCCACTTCCAGCCCCTTCCTTCTAGATTAGGAGCTAGTTATAGTAGTTCAAGCATTTTTTTTATTCCTATGCTGGATATCTAATTCACTGTATCAGAAGCTGCATGTGAAGATAATGAACAGGCTATAGCTGGTACTGATTCTTGCTCCTTGCTGCCTACATAGTCAGGCAGTCATAAGTCTATTAGATCTGTGCATGGGTTCCTCTGCCAGCTTGTAGTTGGTTTAAAACGGTAATTCAAGGTTTTGGTCCTAATAATCTTCCAAATAATCAATTAATCAAACCCTCCCTGCTTTAAAGGCTGAATTTTCAATCTGTACTTCTGATATAGTTATGCTGCCCTAAGATGATGCAAATAAAGTGCAGGACAGGTTGCATTAGAGTAGGAGACAGTGTCCTCAGCTGAGTGAATCCAGCTATAAGAACCAATTTGAAGAAGAATTTAGGTACATTTGGGTTCTTTACAAACTAGGGAAAATCTTCCTTTTCATAAAAGGTCATTCATTCTACAAGACGAGCAGCATGCCACAAACACATTTACACAAGGAACCCCCAGATTTAGAAGAATTAGAAAATTATAAGAACTTCCATTTTTGAAGATGTTGAGAAATCTCATATTTCTATTGATTTTTTTTGTTTTTGTTTTTAATCATGAAATGTGCTCATGTTTTTCAGTGAAGATCAAAGTCTGAAGCTGTGAAGTTGGGTGCTCTCCAATCTCTGTATTGTTTCTTTTCCATGTTAGGTATATGCATATGGCTCCATCTCAACATAAAGAAACATGGTTTTAAGCGATGTTAGCCTCTTTGGCAGAAGTTTTAGTCATAGTATTCTAAGAGATTTTGCATGTCCTCTTCAACATACTGGAGTTATAGCATAAAATTTGGGTAGCTCTTGTTCTCATAGCAAGGGGTTAAAGACTTCTGACTTCCTTTGGCTTTGATCTGTTCTCTGGCAAAAAGGCCCCATCTGCAGGTAAACAAGGTTCTTTGGGTAAATGTAATATCTTTTATTAGACCAACTTTAGTGTAACTTTAGTTGGTCTAATAAAATATATCATGCTTACCCAAAGAACCTTGTCTACCTGTACCTTTAGACCAACACGGCTACAACGAAAAACCCCATCTACATGTTGCACTTAAGGTGTGATTAACCAGTTAATCATGTCTTAGGGCTAGGGACAGACATTCAAAAAAGCCTGAGCCTGAATTGATTCAATCTTTTCAGGTTAGTATAACCTAGCTAGGCTGAACTGGTTTGTAACTGCACAGACATCCCCTCTGGACTGAAGAAATGCAGGCGCATGCCTGCAGTGACTGAGGCTAGAAGTTGGGTGGCACTAGAGTAGCCCTCCCTTCCCTTTGGCAATGCTGAGTGGCCGGGGGGGGGGGGGGGGGGGGGGACGTTGCCAGGCCCCGGCAGGAAGCTCTGATTAGGGATGGGTTCTCCCTGGCTGGTGCTGGTGCTGCTCTACCTGTAGCCTCTGCAGGATCTCTGACAGAGAGCCCCTCCCAGGGCGGCAAAGCATGTGGGATGCTGGGGGACTCTGGTTTAAGTTAAACCAGGAAGATGTCTAGGGCTAGGGACAGACATTCAAAAAGCCTGAGCCTGAATTGATTCAGTCTTTGCAGGCTAGTCTAACCTGCAAAGCTTGAACCGATTTGGAGGTGGATAGACATTCCCTTTTCATTCCAGAAATGCAGGCACATGCCTGCAGTGGCTCAGGCTAGAAGCCGGGGGTGCTAGAGCAGCCCTCCTTTCCCTTCTACGGTACTGAACTGAGGGGGTGTGGCCAGGCAAGACGCTCTGATAGGGAATTGATATCAGTGTTTATCATTCCATTGGGAAAACAACAGAGGGACATTGCCAGCTATCTGTTGATTCTGCCTTTGTCACAGCAGGGACTGTAGCCAGCATGTGGTCTGCTAGCTGATACAGACACCTCTCAGCAAGACAGAGCAGAGTGGGGAATTCCTGCTTAGCAGGGAGTGGTGAGGGGAAAGGGAGAGCAGCTTGGAAGTCTCTGCTGGAGCTGCAGCTGCAGCCAGGGAGCAGGGGAGTGGGACCAGCCCTTCTGTGGAGCAGAGATGCCCTCCCCAGAGAGCATGTCGGGATGCTGGGGGGTGTGGTTTAACTTAAACCAGCAAGGAGCCTGGGACAGATATTTCATAAACCTGTTTGAGCCAAATCAGTTAAGTCTGATACTGCATTCAACCAGGTTTATCTCAAACCAGTTTCAGCCATTTTCAAACTGGTTTATGTGCATTGAACATCTTTTCCTGTTACAGGTTTAAACCAGTTTCTGATAACTTAAACGGGTTTATGTGTAATGTCTGTCCCTAGCCTAAGTGGTCACCCAGCCACATATTCAGTAAATTAATGGCATGATAAAAAGAGAAATAGGCTACAAAGTTATTCCACAAAATATACAAAAACTTCGTAGCTGCTTCCTATTGCACCATTAATTGAATGTGTGGCCAGAGGCCCTGGTGGCTGGGAGCCCCATCAGCTGACTGTTGCTCCCAACCAGGAGTCCCATGTGAACCACTAAGCTTGGGAGTTCCCAGCTGACAGGATTCCCATCTGTGGGGTTTCATGGTGTGCCCCCGTGGCTGGGAGCCCAGTCAGTTGAAGGGGCTCCTAACGGCAGGAGTTTGCTTCTTAACGGGTGGGGGAGGCTCAGGATCAGGCTTCCCCTGCCCCAGCGATAAGGCACAAAGAGATCTAATATGTAGTCCTGCAGTCACGCCTCCTGCCATGCACATGTGTCATGACAAGAGGTGCTATTGTGTGACTCACGCATTAAATCCCATTGTGTAGAGGGGTCCAAAGGCTGATCAGATTGATATGTTGGAGGAGACTCCATTGTTCCTTTGTTCATAATTGTGGGCCATGATTCCTGGATAGTGCTTGGGAAGCGGCCGCAGTTGCATGTCGAGTGGGGCACTGAGTAGTGACCCCAACCCAGACACACTCAGGGATGCCAAGTGTGAGAGAGGGAAAAAGCGCGACAGGTAGTAGGTGAAGAAAATTCATAAATTGACTTACAAACCAACAAGATGATTAATGAGTTGAATACTATTTACAGTGGCAGGTAGACACAGACGACGTGGTACAGGTAGGAAAACGAACAACTGATGGGTAGCGGCGAGTAACAAGCAAGGTGTAATCGTGAAGGTTGACTGCAGCCAAAAATACTATCAGTACAAGTGTGATGCCTAGTTGGGCAACGCACAGGGCGTTCCGGATTGTGCGTGGTCTAGCTATAAGCTGTGGTAGCCTATGCTAGGAATCTAGCTAGAGGCCTAGGGGTCTGTCCAGACAAGACAGGTGGCTGGTCCGGCCAGTCACGCTCTAGGGGCAACTTCTGATTGGTTAGGCTACTCGCGATCACGCACTGTCCGCATGATAGTGCAGGTTAAGGTAACATTCCTCCGCCACTGCATCACCGAATACCAGTCACGGGTAGC
>NW_005841932.1:499513-500283 GCF_000455745.1 Alligator sinensis
GTGCAATCAGAGTTCCCGTATATGGAGCTAAGTGTTCTGCCAATTGGGTAGCCAACATGGTCTTTGCTAGGCACCCATATCTATGCTGATGCTCTTGCAGGGTGTGGTGGCCCATGTACACTGGGTGTTCGGTCTCAGTGTTTCTAGCAGTGGCCCAAATGTGTTCTTCTGTGAACCCTACATAGACGTTTAGAGAAGTGTTTTCTGACGGCACTGTCAGACGAGTGACCTCAGATGAGTCAAACGAGTGACCTTAGCTAGTACTGATTCTAGAGCCCTCTGATCATAATTTGTCCATGGCTTTTGATTCCTAGGCTTTTTCCGGAGCTGTTGTTGAATACGCTGTACCACTTTAAGATGTGGTGGTGCTACATAATTTCGGAGCCAATTTAGGCGTCCCAACAGAGCTTGAAAATCAGCTTGGGTTTTTAGTCGTTTTGCAGATGTAGGCATAGTGTTATGTGTAGTGCCCGAACGGAACTGACCTTCAAAATGAGTTCCCAGGAACGTGAAGTTGTTAGCTGGTTCGTTCATGGACTTCTCATCGTTTATCTTCCAGCCTTCTCTCCACAGATGGGCCCTTAGGTTCATGGCTGCTTGGTGTATGGTTTCTCGGTGACGTCCCATTATCGCTACATCGTCTACATAGGTCCAGATGTTGATTTCTTGTGTGCCTGCATAGATGTTTCTGAAAGATTGGATGCTATTATTCATCATAGCAGTTGCAAGAGCTGGGGAGTTTTGGTATCCTTGTGGGCATACATTCCATC
>NW_005841932.1:502212-502861 GCF_000455745.1 Alligator sinensis
TTAAGAGCTCAGTTATTGTTCTATACATTATATTGATAACTTTTCCCTTTTTCCATTTTTCTCCTCCACATTTCCACCGGGAGGACTCTCGCCCGTTTTCCTCTAATTGTTCCCTGAGCTCTGTTAGGATTTCACTCTCTCTGCTCTCCTCACGAAGAGTGGGGCAATTGAATCTGTCCGACGGCGTGGCATGGCCGCTACTTTCTTTTACATATTTAATGCATCGCCCGTACTCTCGCCTGGGGTTTTTATTTTTGTTGTCGGCGATTTCTTTCGATGTTATAAAAGGAATTACGTCTTGGGCTTTATCATAAGGCCGATACCTCACTGCTGGTCTTGACATTAGGCAGGCAAATGCAGCTGGAGTTAGGCCCTCCACGGCCCATTCCTTCTTGCCCTTGGAGTTTGCAGCGGCAATTACAGAAAAGTACCCTTTAATCGGGCCTGTTACAGCTCGGTGGTACCGGGCATAATCTTGCAAGTCAGTGGTACTCTCAACCAGGGGCCGTTGACGGTCCCTCCAGGGGCAGTTTAACAATACATAATCAACCCCGTCCTCCTCACTTTTTGAGGATCTTAAATTTTGGGCATTATTCCTCTCTCGCTCCTTCGGCGATCCCATCCTCGTCGCCATGTGGGCCATAATTCC
>NW_005841932.1:502892-504627 GCF_000455745.1 Alligator sinensis
ATAAATTTACTTACAAACCAACAAGATGATTAACGAGTTGAATACTATTTACAGTGGCAGGTAGACACAGACGACGTGGTACAGGTAGGAAAACGAACAACTGATGGGTAGCGGCGAGTAACAAGCAAGGTGTAATCGTGAAGGTTGACTGCAGCCAAAAATACTATCAGTACAAGTGTGATGCCTAGTTGGGCAACGCACAGGGCGTTCCGGATTGTGCGTGGTCTAGCTATAAGCTGTGGTAGCCTATGCTAGGAATCTAGCTAGAGGCCTAGGGGTCTGTCCAGACAAGACAGGTGATCAGGCTGTCTTCCTGAGTTCGGGAGCGTCTAGGGACCCTACGCTGAGGCGCGCAGTCCCCTTCATAGACTCCCTAGCCAATCAGGGTCCCCCCTTGATGGAACATTCTGGAGCCCTCAGCATGCTGGTCTGGCCAGTCACGCTCTAGGGGCAACTTCTGATTGGTTAGGCTACTAGCGATCACGCACTGTCCGCGTGATAGTGCAGGTTAAGGTCACATTCCTCCGCCACTGCATCACCGAATACCAGTCACGGGTAGCTGTGTCACTTAATGTAGTGGCAACAATCTGGTGGAGTCACATCACCTCCTGACAATAATTAAAACAAAATTTAAGAGAAGTTTGAGAGAACAGGTTATTACTGATAAAGGGAGAAAATGTTAATGGGAGGCCACCGTTAACATTGTCTGCACATCCTGTGCTTGGGTGTTTGGGTTTTTTTCATGTGTTACTCCAGCACTTCTAATGTCAGCAGAATGGCAGAGATCTGAGAGAGAAAAAATCTCTAGTAAATAACAGGAAAATGTCTGCCCATGAGAAATGCTTTATTGACCATTTGTTTTGTGAGTCCTAGTTCTCTGTTCTTTGTCCCCTGGAATTTGAAGAATGATGGCCAAGGAAGAGTATTTGTATTTGGGAACAGCACTTCCCTTTCTGGAATTCCTGACTGAATATTAATGAGAGAACCTGGAGTTCTAAAGGAGCAGAATCTTTCTCACAATGTATCCGAGGACAGCATAAGATGTTCTGACCATAAAGTTGTTTCAGTGGCAACAAGTGTTATGCTCTACTTCTGTTCTTGTCCTAGAGCCTCAAGGCTTTCCTGAGTAGACCAGTGAGCTTGATCTGAGGTACGGATATTAACACGAATTCGGTTAATACTTTGGATAAGCTCAGATCAACTGCCAGATTCTTGGTTATTTCCCAGACATCTTAGTGAAAGAAGCCCTTCCTATAGATATAAGTAGACGTGTAATTTTGACCTATCCTGTAATCCAATTTTAGGGAAATAAGCAAAGATTAAATCAGGAGAAACATTTGTCTTTGTTGGTGTCTTAACGCTTTTCTTTCAGAGGCAGACAGACACTGGGCAAAAGGTTGATGGAGGTTCTTAAAGCCCTTCACAGTAATCAGTGATTTCATGCCTTTACCCAATTTGTGGAAAGAGTCAGGTTTTTTAGAACTAAAAAACCTATCTTTTCTAATCTTCTCTTAAGAGAAATATCTAAGAGGCAAAATCGATTGTCAATTCCTATCAATTTTCTTATAAGACAGGGTCCTTAAAGTAGGAGAAAGGGATGAATTTCCTTATTAAGGAAAGGGAAGAAATGTTTTTTTGGAGATTTTTTCTTTTTGTTTTGTTTTTGCTCTGTTAAACATGAAGTTTGACAGCAATTTTTTTCTTTCTAGGATACTTATGTGTCCCTCCCCCCCCC
>NW_005841932.1:504658-519476 GCF_000455745.1 Alligator sinensis
GTCTCCCCCCCCCCCCCCCCCCCCCCCCAATTACCACAATACTTGAGTGTCTCGATCTACATCCTCACCGTGCCTTGTGTTTTACAGACCGGGAACAGAGGCACAGAGAGATTAAGCTAAGTGACTTGCTCAATGTCACATAGGGGGTCTAGCCTGTAGTTCTAAACTAATACCACAATCACTGGATCATCCTTCCTCTCTTAACGTTTTCTTAAGCTAATTTACATTTTTTAGTTGCTGCTACTCAAAGAATTACATCAACTTTTTTGTGTCATAGAATCATAGAGAAGTAGGGCTGGAAGAGACCTGCAGAGGGCATCTAGTCCAACTCCCTGCCAGAGGCAGAATCATCCCTATCTAAACCATCCGATACAATCCATAATCTAAACTCTACATAAGACTGCCATCAACCCTGACATAACACAGACCTGCCACAAGTAAAGCAGGGGAGCCACTGCAGCCAAAATCCTGATTTCATGAAATGTTGTCAATATATGCTGAAGAGATCCTGGGTAGTGGGCCATGTCTCCTGCTACAGAGGAAGGCAAAAACAGTCCATTCCAATCTGACCATGGGGTGAAATTCCCTCCTGACTCTAACTATGGCAATCAGTCTGATACTGGGCAGACCATCTAGTTAGGAACCTCTCTCTGGCTTTAGTCCTAGCAGGAGCATTGGCACACCACAGTCAAAGTCCCAGCCTGGGCTGTAGCCAACACCGAATGCCTCTAGGAAGACTTAAAAACACCCTGATTGTAGCAGAATGTAGGAGAGGGGCAATCAGCAAAGTCCAGAAGCATGGGAAATACCCAGAGTAAAACATGGGCATAGCTATATCTATATAATCCCCAACCAGGGGCTGTCCAACCTTTTCTTGAACATCTTCAGTGATGGAGAGTCCACAACTTCCCTAGGCAGTCTATTCCACTGCCTCATTATTGTAACAGTGAAGAAGTTTTTCCAGATATCCAATCTAAACTTACTTTGCTGCAACTTTAAGCAATTGGTCTGCATCTTCCTCTCTGCGATGCTTTTCCTCTTCTTTATGGCAGCTCTTCAAGTACTTGAAGATTGCTGTTGTGTCCCTTCTGAAGTGCTTTTCCACAAGCTGAACATGCCTAGCTCCTTCAGTCTCTCTTCATATGACTTAATTTCCAAACCCTTGGTCATCTTGCCCGCCTCTGGACTCTCTCTTACTTCTCTATATCCTTATTAAAATGTGGAGCCCAGAACTGCCCACAGTACTCCAAGTGAGACCTAATCACTGCCAAGTAGAGAGGTACTGTCACTTCTAGGGGTACACCAATAAAAATTTTCTTGACTGATATCCATAGCCAATTATTAACCAAACATATAGGCTGATGCCGATCTGATAACTGATTTATCTGTTTTACTGATAAGATTTACTGACATAAATCAGCCGGTTTTATTTTTTATGGCATGCTCTAGCAGCCTCCTGCATCTCGTGTATCAGCATCCCAGCACTTAAAAATGGCAACAGCAGCTGTTGAACTAAAGCTCGTTGAATGAGCACTAGTTCAACTGCTGCTGCCACCATTTTTAAGCTCAGGAATCCTTGTAAGCAGAGCAGAGCTGAGCAGGATGAGGACAAATGCTGGCTGTTTGCCGTGGGCTTGGGCTCTCCACTCTGCTGCCTTTCACTGAGGAGCCCTGCGCCAGCTGCATGCCCCCTGCCCGCTTGGGAGCGGGGGACACAACTCACTGTCCCCACTGTTGCTGGGTGGACAGGGAATGCGCACATTGCGCAGCTGGTGCAGGGCACTCAATGGAAAGGCAGCACAGTGGAGAGCCCTGAGCTCACAGTGAGCAGCCTGCATCTGCCCCGCTTACAAATCTGGGGGGGCATGCCACCCCTGAGGGTGCACACAGTGGCGGGTACCCACTTCTCCCCTCCCATGCCCCCTGGACATGCCACCTGTAGCTTCATCCAGCTCTCCACCCTGGCCCCAGGTCCCATGCGTTGCCCTGGCTTAGCAGTGTCCCCAACCCCATTCCCTCCCTCACTGTGAGAGCCTTGATCAGTCCCATCCCCCACGCCCTTTCCCCTCCATAGACTTACCTACAGGGAGGTGCTCTCCACGCTGCCTGGCTGTATCCGTAGATTCATAGATTGTAAAGCCAGCAGGGACCTTGGAAGATCATCGGGTCCAGCCCCTTGCACCAAGTAGGAAAGATAACTGGGGGTCAGGTGACCCCAGCAGTGTGACTGTCTAGTAGGGTTGTGCAAAACAGCACCATTTCATTTTGACTTTCATTTTGCCATTTTGAAGGGACAGTGTTTCGTTTAGTTCTGCTTCAAAGCACTGTTCCGTTTCATTTAATCAAAACTGTTTCACTGTTTCAACGTGTTTCGACGTTTTGCCCATAGACTATAATGGGGAATCATGAAAACGCTTAAAACGTTGTCATTTCTTGCCTGATTTGGATGCAAATTGCAGGGATGGTAGCCCCTTCTGAGGGCATGAAGCCTGCCAAGTTTCAAGGAGACAGGTGAAGAGGTTTCTGGGAAACTGCACCTCAAACTGTTCAAAGCAAAACTCATGACACTTGCTGGCAGTGGCAGCCTCCTCTCATCCTGTGCGCAGGACTGGGGGCCCGCACCCCCGGGAGGGCTGTGGGGCTGTGCTGGACTCCTTCCAGGGTGCAGGCCCTGGGATCTGTGCACCGGATGAGAGGAGGCTGCCGCTGCCACCTAGGAACCGTCACTGAAGCCAAGTTCGACTTTGAAACTCGAAATGTTTCGAAAAGTTTTGAGTGCCCTCGTTTCATTTGTAAGCTGTTTCAAAGCCTTTTGTTTCATTTTGATTTCACTGTTTCGAGCTTGAGATGTGTTGAAATAGTTTCAAAACGAAACACCCTGCAAAATTCTGCGCAGCCCTACTGTCTAGTCTCCTCTTGAAGATTTCCAGGTTAGGTGATTGCACCAGCTCTGGAAGAAGCTTATTCCACAGTCTGGACACCCTGACTTTGAAGAAGTTTTTCCTAATGTTGAGCCTAAATCGATCTTCCAGGAGTTTGTGGCCATTACTCTGGATTCTCCCCTCCGGTGCCCTAGTGAACAGTTGCTCACCAAGACCTTGATGTACTCTGCTAGTGTAGCAGTAAGCTGCTACCAGATCCCCTCTCAGCCGCTTTTTCCTTTGGCTGAAGAGTCCCAGATCCCTCAGCCTTTCCTTGTATGGCTTGCTGTGTAAGACACTGATCATACTGATGGCTCTTCTTTGGACTCTCTCTAGCTTGTCCACATCCTTGCTAAAGTGTGGTGCCCAGAACTGAATTTAGTACTCTAGCTGCAGTCTCACCAGTGCTGAGTAGAGCGGAAGAATCACCTCTTTGGTTTTGCTGGAGATGCATCGATTGTTGTTTGCCAGCGTATTATTTGCCCTACTGGCTAGAGCATCACGCTGCTGGCTCATATTCATACTGTGGTCTATTATTACCCCCAGGTCCCTTTCATTTGTGGTGCTAGTCAGTTTGGTGCTGCCAAGCCTGTAGGTGTGTTGGAAGTTGCTTGTCCTAAGGTGGAGCACTTTACATTTCTCGATGTTGAACTTCATCAGGTTCCAATCTGCCCAACTTGCTAGCCTGTCTAGGTCCGCCTGTAACTGTAGCCTATCTTTAAACGTGACCACGCTTCCCCATAACTTGGTGTCGTCCATGAACTTGGCCAGTGAGCTCTTCATCCCCACATCCAAATCATTAATAAAGATGTTGAAAAGTACTGGACAGAGCACCAACCCCTGTGGGACACCGCTGCCCACTTCTCACCAGGATGAGATGGATCCGTTCACTACGACTCTCTGGGTCCTATCCTGCAGCCAGTTTTTCACCCACCTGACTGTCTCGGTGTTAAGCCCACAATCCTCCAATTTTCTTGTGAGGACATTGTGGGATACTAGATCAAAGGCCTTTTGTAAGTCTAGGTATACAGTATCAACCTGCTCTCTTGTGTCCAGGTGGTGAGTTACCTGGTTATACAAGGAGATGAGGTTGGTAAGGCAAGGCCTGCCTGCGAAAAAACCATGCTGGCTGTCATTCAGAACCTTACCTTCTGCAAGCTTATTGCAGATAGACTTCTTGATGAACTTTTCTAGGATTTTTCCTAGGATGGAAGTTAGGCTGATTGGCGTATAGTTACCCAGGTCCTCTCTCCTGCCCTTCTTGTGGATGGGCACAACATTGGCCCTCTTCCAGCCCTCAGGGACTTCTCCAGAGAGCCATGAGTTGTGGAAGAGTTTCACCAGGGGTTCTGCAGTGACTTCAGTCAGCTCCTTCAGTGCTCTCGGATGAAGATCATCCAGTCCTGCTAACTAGTATACATTTAATTTTATTAATTGATCATAGACCAATTCTACGACAATAGTAGAAAGGCTATTATTCCAACCGTGCTCATCCTCTACCTGGCATGGTTTTCCCCTTGGTCCAGTGAAAGACCAAGGCAAAGTAGTCATTCAGGAGTTCAGCTTTCTCCTGGGTGCCAGTAACCAGCTGTAGCTCCTGACAGCCCAAAGCAGGACCCCTTGCAGGCTAGAATGCTGCCTGCCTGCAAGGGGAAACCCGCCGTTTCCGGAGGGAACCCAGGGACTCCGGCCCCATCAGGGAGAGGGAACCCAGGTGTCCAGGGCCCTGGCCAGAAGGCATAATAATCGATAAACATCAGCTACAATGGTCAAAAAAAGCTAGCAGACAATAATCATAGAATCACAGAAGCAGAAGGGACCTGTAAGATCATCAAGTCTAGTCCCCTTCCATGGGCAGGAAGTTATTGGGCTCAGATGAGCTCAACAAGATGCCTATCCAGCTTCATCTTGAACGCCTCCAAAGAGAGTGACTGTACCACCTCTGCTGGGCATGGGTTCCAGATTCTGGTTACCCTTAGCGAGAAAGTTCTTCCTTATATCAAGCCTGAATTTATCTTCTATTAACTTATGCACATTGATCCTTGTCCTCCCTTGGGGTGCCTTCCTGAAGTGTTGCTCCCCTGGGTCCTGGTATTTACCTCTGACGTATTTGTAGGTGGCTATCAAGTCACCTCTCAGCCTTCTCTTACTCTGGCTGAACAGGCCCAGTTCCTGGAGTCTCTCCTCATAGGGCCTGTCCTCCATGCCCATAACCATATGCCCAGAGGCACTGCTATAAGCTCAGCCAGTTCTTTCAGGATTCTTGGGTGTAGGTCGTCGGGCCCAGCAGACTTGAAAACATCCAAGTGTTGTAGGAGATCCCTCACCTATTCAGGACTGATTTCATGTAGCCTGTTGTCTTCCCCATGCTTTCCAGGCCTCTGGCCAGGTGAACAGCCCCCATTTGGTTTCAGGAATAGCAACGTGAAGTATGTATTTAGGAGCTCTGCTTTTTCATGGGCATCGACTGTGGGCTTCCCCTGAGTTTTCAGTAGGGGGCCCACAGTAGAGCCCAATTTTTTTTCTTGCTCCGTATGCATCGCATCTGTAGAAGGACTTTTTGTTGTCTCTTATTCCAGTAGCCAGCTTGATCTCCATGCCTCCCTTAGCCTTTCATGTCTCGTTTCTGCAGGCCCTGGCAATATAGCTGTATTCCTTTCTGGTTGCCGAGCCTTTTTTCCAGTGCTTGTATGTTTCTTTTTTATTTTTCAGCAGGTCGCTAATATCCTTGTTGAGCCAAGCATGTCTCTTTGCTCCTTTCCCGCTTTTGTCTGCATGGGGATGGCTTGTTTTTGAGCTTCAAGAATCCTTAAGGAAGCACCACTGTTTCTGAACTCCCAAATCATCCAGTTGCTGGTTGCAGTCGGCCTCTCCAACTAGCCTCTTGAGTTTGCCAAAATCTGCTTTGAAATCCAGGATTTCTGTTCTGCTGACTGATTTCCCAGTCTTACAGTGGGTGATGAACCTGACCAGGTCATGATCACTGTCTGCCAGAGTACCACCAAGCCTTAGGAACCTTCTTTGTTGTCAAACATGACCTGCAGGGAGGGGTGCTGCTTTTTCACATACAAGGCCACACCTTCTCCCTTCTTCCCAACCCGATCCTTCATGTAGAGCATATAGCCCTCAATATTCACTGCCCAGACATGTGCGTCATCTCACCAAGTCTCTGTCAACCCAATCAAATTGAAATCCTCGTCAACCAGAAGGAGTGTCAGTTCCTCCTGTGTGTTCCCCACGCTTCTGGCATTTCCATAAAGACACCTGAGCTTCCCCCTAGCCTCTTCAGGTTTTTTGTGATGCCGCCTGTGACTCAAGATGTCAGTACATCTTTGGTTGTCCATTGCTTGAACGCCCTCCCATGTATCCTTGTGGCTTGTGACTTGGTGTCCAGCAGTGGAACCTTCTCCCAGGCCCCAGGACATGCCTAGTTTAAAGCTCTCCTCATCAAGTTGGCGACTCTCGTAGTGAAGAGCTTCCTCCCTCTGCCTGTGAGATGAATGATGTCCTTTGCGTGTAGACCGCGATCGCAGAAATGCATACTAAGGTTGAGGTATCTGAAGCCCACATGGTGACACCATCTCCTAAGCCTTCGGTTGACCTCCTCAATGCACTCCTCCCTCTGGCCACGGCCTCTGACTGGGAGGATTGAGGAGAAGACTACTTGCTTGTCTAGGCCCTTGAGCTTCGTCCCCATGGTCTTATAGTCTCTCATGATCCTTCCAGGGCTGCTTCTCGTTATGTTGTTGGTGCCCGCATGGATAAGGAGCATGGGGTAGTGGTCAGTAGGGCAAACCAGCTTAGGGATTCTTGCTGTGACATCTCATCCTGGCTCCTGGAAGGCAGAAGACCTCTCGTACAAAGGGGTCTGGGTGGCAGATGGCTCTTTCTGTGTCCCACAGCAGGGAGTTTTCCATAACCATCGCCCTACGTTGTTTCCTTGCTGGGGTTGAATGATCTTGCATGGGTGCATCATCCGTCAATGGTGAGAGGGCTGCATAGCTGTTGTGCAGGGTTATTGGAGGGACAACTGATGCATGTTGTGCCCTCAATCCTGACGTGACCAGTGTCCACGTGCTATTGGTCATGGCATCTTGGCTAGGCCCAGTTTTCTGCCCAGTCTCCGTGGCATCCTCCTCCAGATGCAGGGCCTGGCAGTAGGCCTGTCCACTTCCTCCTGTAGTTCCCTCACCCAGTGAGCACATCACACAAGTGGAAGTGCTCATGCCCCTGGTTGCCATAGCCAGCAGGCATGCCAGGCAGCCCCTGCAGCCTGGAGACAAGGGCTCCATCTGCGTGGAGACGGGGAGCGTAGAGTCTGTTTGGGTGAGCGTAGAGCCTCAGGGGTACCGGGGGGGCATTCACCCTTACCAGGAAGCCTGGGGTGTGATGAGTACCCATCACCATATTGCAGGGTGATCTTGATTGTGTGGCTGTCTAGGTGTTTGTATAAGTAGTACACCAGGTGGGTGGGTGTTATTGCCCCCACGTGGTCCTTACCAGCTGCTGCTGCTGCTGCTGTGGCTTAGCAGGCAGGCTCGAACAGCTGCCTGTGGTGGGATCCCTTAGCTTCCCTGCTTCCCAAGCAGCTGGAGGATTCCTAGGGTCCCTGGGTCCCTCCCTGGATGGGAGGAGAGAGTTGATACCTCGTCCCTTTTACCTGATGTCCAGTGCAGGAGGACTTCCCTCGGCGTGGGAGGCTGTGGTTTCCCTGGGGGGGGTTCTGCTGTGCATGGGGCAACCAGGGGCCCACTCAGGACTGAGAGTGTATGCCGGTAGCCTCCCCACACACCCTCCCATGTGAACTTCTGTGCTAACATGCGCTGGGCCCAGGGCGCGCCTGTTTGCATGCTGTGTTCATGTGGCTCTGGTTGCACAGCTCTCTGTGGGGCTGGGCTAAGTAGGAGTCGGGGGAGGGGGGACATGACCCTCCTCAGCTCCATTCAGCTGTCTCCCACCACTGCTCTGGCTACCTGCCATGGTCCACACTGGGGGTCAGGGGTCCGCCGGGGGTGGGGGCAGCGTGGCGCTACGGCTCTCGGGGGTGCGACAAGCTTATGCCCGTGAGTCTCCACCAGAGAGCTGATCCCAATGTCATTTCCCCTTTTATCGGTGCCGATCTGATGGGCACCTCTATTCATCTCCCTTGTTTTGCACCTAATGCTTCTGTAGGTAGTAACCTATACCAAGGCTGTGCAGTTCGTAGCATGTGACCATATGCAGCCTATGAGGGGTTAACTCATGGCCTCTGGTCCAGGCACTGCTGCTTCCATTGCTCTCCTGTTGCTGTTGCAAGGGTCTCTGGGCTTCTTCTCCTGCCTAAAACTTCTGCTTCCTGCTCACACCCTTGGTGCCCAGGGAGTCTGTGGCTCAGGGGCACAGCACAGGGGTGCCGTGTAGAGCAGTACAGTACAGCAGGGAGGCCTGCGCAGCATCTGGTCATGTAGCACCTGGGCACTCATGAATTGGACCGTTAGATTTATGCAGTCAGAGTAGGTCAGAGCATTGTGTGTGTGGCATTAGTTTGATACAAAAGCTTCTGAGTTGTAACAAAACCAGAGTGATGGTTAATCTAAGATCTCAGTAATTCCAGGTTTATCTGCATCTGAATGACTGATGTAGTAGGGTCCATCCTCAAAAAGTGATATATATTTTTGTACATATCTTAGTCATCTGTAATTTGATAGGTCTTTTAGTGCTTCTGTTTTACAGCAAAATGATGGAAAACAGTGGGTAATGTACCTGAAGTCTTCTTTTCTTTTCTTTCTCCTTGGATCAATATTCAGCAGCAGTCTTCCATTCTTGTGCCTCAGGACTTCTCTTGTATCTTCTTCTCGGACCCTCCCTCTCTTAACAAACCAAACTAAGAACCCCAAGCATATACCAAAAGCAGATTAATCTTTAATTTGAGAGGAAACCACCTCTGAAGAAACTCACATGAAGTTATCTGAATCTTGATGGAATTATTGGAAATAGGGTAACATTCCCCATCTGTTTTCTGACCTGCCATTTTCCAGGTAAAGGGGCACAAAGTCTGCAGGTTGTTTTAGGGTTTCTTTCTTTGCTCCCATTAGCAGACAGCATACAGTTGGGATACTCCAAAATCATTGCTTTATTCTGTTTCCAGAATTTTCACTAAGTTTCAGATCATTTTATGGCGTTTTCATGCTTTTTTCCAATTGAAGAAAGTAGAAAAATAAATTATTTTTTCTATACTGCATATTCTTTACTATAAGAGAAAGATTGGGACTTCTCTAAGCCAAATAGGATCTAAAAGTGCTCAAGAAATTGGTGAAAAATAATTCAGGATGGAGAAATGATAATGATAGTAGTAATAGTAATACCTTTTAGCAATTTCGTGCTCAGAAAAGCCAGGAAGTTAGAGGAAGTTAGATGTACTAGTCTCAAGTTTGACAGAAGTCAAGTTGGGATGCTATCTGGTAGACTAACTGGTTCAGAGACACATGAGCTTTCATACACTACAGCCTACTTTGCTCTATGCTATGAATGACTTTGCAGAGAGCCGGGATATTAAATAGAAAGAAATGAAGTCAGAGGAAAAGGAGGTGGAAAAAAGAGGGGCAATGCTGAGAGAGACAAAGATGGGTTAAAGAGATCAAAAAGGGTAAACAAATCAATGGTCCCATTGGGGGAAACAGAAGTGAGAAAAGGTAACGTAGTTAATGAGATAAGAATCTAGAGTCTCTGTTGAGATAATACTAAACACAATCTATTCTGTGGTTGATTCTGTGCAGGCCGCCTCCCGATCCCGTCCATGTCGCCACGTGCGAGCTGGGAGCGATATGCGGACCCGTCTTTGCGCACGCGGGCTGTGGCCAGCAGCCCGGGCACGCGGGGTCAGAAGAGACCGTGCGGCAGCAAGGCACGCACGGGCTAGAATTAGTCACAGAGGCGTAGTGGTTGATTTAAAGATTGTTTACTTACACCGAAGATGGTCGCGGTGCAGGCAGGAAAACTTGCTTGAGTTACAGTTGCAGATGGAAAAGATAAGAGGTGGACTAGAGTTCCTTCCCATGAACACTCTTCTAGCCCGTCCGGTTGGAGGCTCTAAACCGCGAGCCCGTCGCACCAACCGAAGAAAGTACTCGAGACAAAGAGCTCTGAATAAACTCACACAAAGTTTGCTAGGCTCTGTGGGTCCTTGTGCGCGCAGGAAGAGGGATACGTTGGGGATTGCGCTTGGCGACGGGGAGAGGCTAGAGGCTGATCATGTTGTCCCCAAAGGACAGTGAGTTCGTGCCCGGTGCGCTTGTGCCAATAAACACACGGGTGAAGGATCCAACTTAAACTTTATTTCTGCGCAGAAAGTGGTGCTTGGCAATCGTTCGCAAAGCAAGCACCCCCACCCCAGTGGGCGTCTGCCTTATATAGCTACGTAACAGGTTAAACTTGCTGATGTGATGAAATGTGTAGCAAGCCCAGCAAGTAACCCCCCTTCCAGCTCCAGAACTTTGTTGATACAGCTTTTCCTCTAGCGAGGCCAGCAATTAAACAACTAAGCAACAAGTGATCTTCCCCATCCTAAACAGCCTACTCTATGCCCTTGGTTAGATAAAATACTTTTTCAGAACACAAAGCTGTTCCTCAAGTAGAAAATGCATAGTAAAAGTTCAGGGGATCTCTGCTGGACATGGCTTCCAGCCCTACTTCTGCCCCTAGGGGTTTAGCCAGGTGCCCCTGAAACAAGGGGTGCTTATCAATCAGACCTCTGTTGCCTGCTTGAAATGCGCTGGGTCCGATAGGCTCCGCAGCGCTTAGAGATCTTCACACATCGTGAAGTCTCCTCCTCCTGGTGTTCGTGGAGTCCTCCAACTTGGGCGGAAACCACTCAAGCCTTTTATACGGCTAGCAAGCCAATCGCTAGCCGCCACGTGTGAATAATTTAGAACTGGCCAATGGTGGGGCGCAAATTAGAATACGAATGGCGGGAACTCTTTGCAACGTGCATTTCCGTGGTGCAACAAAGAAATGCACCCTGCAAAGAAAGCTACTGGTGGCGGGAATTCTTTTGCACTGGGGTTCTTTTCTGCAGCAGTAAAACTCCACCGTGCAAAGAAGCTGCAATTTAGCGGGAACAATTTAGCAGTGCCGAAGCACACAAAACAAAAATCACACCCTTTGGGTTGTGACAGATTTCTTATTCCACGTTTTTGCATTCAAGTCCGTTTTTAAAATGTTGTCTTTTAAGAGCAGCTTAAAGGATCTGAGGTCAGTAATAGAATGTCCAGGAAGGTGAAGGCTTCTGTCAAAGGCTTTGTCTCTTTCTGGAATTGATATCAAATAGGTGTTCATTCGTTCATTCTTTCAAATAGGGGGGTATCATTGCTCCAGTGTAGAGAGTGGAGGGGCACTGTAAACCAGTGGTAGCATGTATGTCATCAGTAGAGGAGCAGGTGAATGAACTGTGGATATTGTAATCTGTGTTCTGACCCATAATATTGTGGTCTATATTGATGACGGGGCATGGCTGACATCTGGGTCTTTTGCAAGGCCTAGTGCCTTGGTGAAAATAGGAGTTAGATAGTTAACAGAGAGAGAGAGAGATCTTTTGAATTTGAAGGCTGCCCCCTAAGCCAGGACAGGCTTGTTTCCCCATGCTGCCTTGAGATGATTGTCATTTTCCAGGAGGGGTTGGAGGTTGCTGATGATGTGCCCAAAGTATTCAAGCTGGGAAGTATAAGGGGCAAAAAGAGAGATGTGGTTGTCCTGGAGCCCTCCTCAGGAAGGAATTCACGGAAAGATTCCATGTGGAGTGTTCTTTGTGAATCAGTAAATCGCAAGTAAAGTTGCCTGCTAATCAGTCTGGATCCTGGAGTTCTCACAGTGCTTGTCAGTCTGCCTATATAATCACATAAATCACATGTATTTTGGCGGGGCACATCAACAAACAGCCATTTGAAGACAATCTGTGAAATCCTGAAGTTCCAGATTCACCAGGATCAATTTAAGCCATTCCAGTTAGATTCTAAGAAATGTAAGCCAAGAAAAAGAAAATGGTACAAAAAAGAAAGCTCCTGGAGCTGATTCCAGCCAAGGTGGTCCTTCGGGATTTCAAAGGTTGTCTTCAAATGGGTGTTTGCTGGTGTGTCCTGAATACAACAGTGCTGGTAGCTTATGTAAACCAGGCAAAGAGGGACATAGAGTCCCACCATGAATTCCAAAGTAAAGCCAGATTCTTTCCTGGACAGCATTACCTTCTGAGTCTCCCATCAGGGTAATCAGCTTCAATGGAAAAGTACATCAAAGAGCAGTTTAGCTATACCCCCCTTTTATTCCCCATTGTAGATAACTTGGAGTGGTCCCTCATCCTGGAAATATTCCAAGTAGTTCAGGCATTTGACTAATCACAGGGTGAATCAATTAGTTTTCAGTTGGAATACCATAGTACCACTGTTCATCACAGCAGAGCAGACTCCTTTGCAAAATATTAATGATCAAGTCAACTCTTTTATTCATTTTCACACATTTCTGGACAGGTAAAACAGATGGAGAAAAGATGCAAGGAAAATAGCATCCCTTTCAACTGGTTAAGAATTCCATCTTCAATATTGACAATGACAAGGCAGTTAACATTTTTTTTTCCTGGTGAAAGCAAATACAACTTTCCAAATTTATTAGGAAACGTGTATCTCTTTGACCTCAGATAGAGATTATGGCTTGGAAGACCAGGCCAAATATGTTTCAGGAATGTTTTTCTTCTCTTCTGCTTCCTTTCAATCAATATGATTTAGTCCCAAGGACATCCAAAACATCTCTAGCAAACTAGATAAAATGTAAATTACAAAATTGCATATGGCTATGAAAAGGCCTATTTCACAGTTCAACAAAACTCATGCAATTTCAGCAGCCTTGTGGGCCAAGAGAACAAACACTGTATTTGTAATTTGCTATATTTTTTTTCCTGTTGGTCTATCCAAGCTTTGTGAAGCCTTATGGGTGTAACCTGTATCTTTCCACAGAGATACACTTTCACCAGAAAAGCTTTCTAACTAAAGAATTTTCAGTATATTCAGAAAGAAGAAAAATCTGAGATGCAGGATACAGAGTATCCAGAGAATCTCAAGTAGGAAGTTTATGACTTGATTATTTTATCAATGTCTACCATAGTTCTGTAACGTATGACCCGTTCCCCTCAGCCCTCTGCCATTTTGGTTGTAGAACTGCATTTTAAGATGCTTTGTGCTGGCCATACTCCCTTCTCCGGCTTTCCACTGTAATAGGGCTGTCCAGTTGGCAGCCCACAGGCTGCCTGTGGCCCCTGAGGAGTTAATATGCAGCCCCTGGGCTCCTGGTCCAGGTGCTGCTTCCCCCTTTGTTCTCCATCCACTGCTGCTGGTGTCCCCAGAGTCCCCCTCCCTTCTGATTCCATTGCTTGCTCCCATTCCTGGAGTAGGGTGGAGTAGCATGGCCTTTTGGGCTGAGGAAACCTGTGACCAGGAAACTTGAGGGGAACCTAGGGACCCTACATAGCATAGAGGCAACAGTGAGGTGCAGCAGGAAGTAGCAGGGGCCTTGGCTGTGCCTGCATGTGGTATGGGGAGTAGGGTGTGTAGCTGGGGAGGCTCATGTGGCACATGGTCGGGGTACTGTATGGCTGGGGTAGCATGCTGGGTGCATCAGAGGACTCTTGTATGAGGGGTAGCAGTGCCATGTGTTACCCCCACATAATGTGGCTAAGGACCCTACACCCATTCAGAAGTTGGACAGCCCTGCACTAAAACTTTTGCTGTAACAATTAATGCAGTTTCTTTTGCTCCTGTTCATTTCTTTTGCCCATCACTTTTTAAATTCATTTTTCACACAATAATAAGATCTTTTTTGTCCTCTCCTTATCACAGAAGTACCAAAAGAAAGATGTCTAGTATACCAAAGCAAACTTTGGATCAGCGGTCACAATAATAGCTGAACATCTCTAACAATTTGAGACCAAAAAACTCTGGTTTTAATTTAAAAGACAGAATGTTCCACTTCCAGAAGAATAGTCTCCCTCCACAACAGACAGGTGTTGTGAGAAGTAACGAGTTTCTTAATCCTATGAACTATGGGCTAAATTCTATCCAGTCACATATCTCAAACAGTCCTATCAAACAAGCTAGGGATGAATGGCATTTCTTACCTAAAAATAAGAGCAACTGAAAGGCTCCTTCAGAAGAGAGTTTCTTTAAGTCATAGTCCTAATTCTTTCTTGTTTAGAAGTATACCAGGGAGGAGTCACACTGGACTTCAAACAGCTCAGCAGCTGGAGCAGCTGGGTAAAGAAACATTTCAGTTGTGGAGACCCCTACTTACTGATTACACCCCTATTCCAAGGGCATTTCCTTGCATCAGTGGACCCAGCCCATATACCCATGTCTTTTACTGAGATTTACATGCTGTTTGGTGTTGTCTTCCCCCCATAGCTCACTTCTCTTGCTATATTTCTGATCTGAGCCACAGCCAAAAAGGTATTTTGCAACTTTGCACTCAGATGCTTTATTTTCTGCATGCTCATGTGGGGTTCTCCCACCCCTACCCTAATCTCTTGCACACCGGGGAGTGGATATTAAAACACCTCTGGCCAAGGTTTGTGCCTCACTAAACAAATTAGAGGAAAATATAGATAATGATATCCACATTCCTAAGGAGCCCAAGACCAATCCGTAGCTCTCTGTGTTTCTAGCTCTTGAGACTATGGTTTCAAGTATGAGAATTATGTCATGGGCAAGAATCCAAATGGCCTGTTTCTGCCATTGTTTTTAGATGCTCATTGGGACATGTGCAAGATCAGTTGCTGGTCCCACACAAAACAGGGGGTCCCCCAGATGGCGATCAGTACCAAGAGAAGTCTGCAGGATTTTTTCATCTCCTCTCCAGACCCCCAAAGCCACACATTCCTG
>NW_005841932.1:519507-527007 GCF_000455745.1 Alligator sinensis
GGCCTGAATGGAACTTCCTGAATCAGCAAGTCAAATCCCCTGCTTTTGTGGGAACTATCCTATCATCTTTTCATCATGCTTCATGGACTGGAATTCAGAGCTCTGAAATTAACCCTTTACGGATTTTAAAGCCACTTTAAAGGTGATTGTATCCTGTACCAGTCAGTCAACAATACACCCATAGTAATGTACCTCAGCAGTTGAATGGAAACTCAAAGCTTGATTCTGTTCTGCAAAGAAACTGAAATAATTCAATGGGTAGAAGAGAATATGCTTTCTATGCCAACAATACACATGTATGTAAAACTAAATCCCAGGGCAGATTGGGTCATGGGATGCTCAGGCAGTGTCTGAGTTGAGAAATTATCAGTCCGATCTCAGAGCAGTTCAGCATTTTGGCAGTCAATTTGCTTGCCAGTCATAAAAACAGAGGGCAGCTAAAGCACTTCGCCAGGATAGCAGGTTCCAGGCCCTTGGAGATGAATGCTTTGTCTTTCAGGTGTCATGGTCTGCTTTATGTAGTCCCATCATCTCTGTTGTTAAGGAAGGCAATGCTAAGATACAGAGACAAGAAGCAAAAGTGATAGTTCTATTTCTGCAGTGGCTGACTATATGGATTCTAGAGCTGATAGACTTGATGTTAAACACTTCATGCAATCTACATACTTCATTGAAGTCCTGTTTCAAGCCACACTAAATTTATCTTCAACTGACAACATAGCTATTGAGAGAGAGAAGCATTATTTGTACTCTCTAATTACCATTTACAGTAGTTGGGACTCTACTCATCGCCAGACAGTCTTCAGTGCTAAAGACTTTCTGATCTCAGTTTAGTTCAGAGTGTTAAAAAACCCCAAGACAAGCAAATAAAACCCAAGAGATGTCAAGACCCTTTGAAATTCCAGCTATTTTGATGTTACTGCAAGGCAGTGAGAGCAAGGAACTTGGACCCAGTACCAAAATTTCACTGAGTAGTCAGACTGGCAAGGCCTGAAGAAAGACTGACCTTCCACTAGTCAAAATCCTTACTTCCACTTTTCCACTAGCAAAGGTTTCTCTCTATTCAGACCTGTTTTATGATTGGTATCACATCTGTTAAACAAGTCTTGGGATGGACAGATGTAAATTACATCATGTTATGGGTTGCATGGAGACTTGCTTCTCAGGAACACATATCTACTGATTCAGTGCAACTGTTTAGTCTACTCACTTCTAAACCACAGTAATCAAAGCTAAACTTCAGTAATTTACCTCTCAATAAAATGGGGAGTAAATAACTGTGGTTTAGATTCACTTAGTATGGGTTAGAAGTGGACAGATAAAAGTTGCACCAAATCCATCTGTACTTCTGTAGTACCTTCCTCCCCTTTTAAAGTGACTTAACTATTTTGTATGCCAGTACCCTCAGAGTTATCAGCAGTATCTATGCAAAAACTGCACCCTGCATTCTACAGTGGCAAGGAAGATAATAGTAGGATTGCCAAAGCCTGTTTCACCAACAGTGAGTTTTTCTTTACATGTTTTGCAGGATGAGATTCATTACTTTCTTAATCCACAGCATTACAGTAAATCTGTGGCTTAATTTGGACAAATGTTAAAAGCTGATCCTGAAATGCACTGAATCAAAAGGATCACTAAGCTCCATATTTATATTCTTTTAGTATTAAAGTGCCATGACTTCTGAGCAAACTGTCTCTGGGCAGGTATGTTAAAGTTAAGCATTGTGGAGACATAAAAGACATCAAGCAAGTTATTGTTGAAGTCAGAGGCAGAAAAAACTGTCTCACTTGACAAATTCTTGAAAGCAGTAGCACCTTTTGATACCTTAAAAACAGCTAACAGAGATATTTTCTGTCCTCTGGAGAGGCCTTCTTGAGAGAGAAGGTGGTGCATATGTTCATCTAAAATAACCATCTACTCTAACATTAACTTTCAAGAGGGAAAGTTTTCTATTTCAGTCCTTATCTCACCTTTTATACCTGTTTGTTTGTTTGTTTGTTACTTGTCATACACTGCAAAATTAAGGAAAAGTGGACTGAAAACTAGAAACTTTATTACAGGATGATTTTCTTTCTACTAGCAGTGTCTGGTCTAATAAAAGATATCAGATTCACCCAAGGAACCTTGTCTTCCCACAATTCTGCATTTAATATAGGTTTGGTGGGTAGTTTTATTGGGGGGGGGGGTTGGTTTTACATGTATAGTTTGTGGAACAGCTTCCATACTTGAAATAGTGTACCAGTTGTCATTATGATTATCACTAATCATATTATAAGAGTTTTTACTTGGTATAGAATGATTCATCTGGTAGCAACCCAGGGAAGAAGCTGTAGTCAGTATAGGCTACATTGCAATGGCAAATCACATGTAGTACTCCAGACAGGAGGATGTCAGCATGTTCCTAACTGAATTGTGGGAGATGCTGCCAGCAGCAAATATGGTACTGGATAAGAAATCTTCCATTCTGAGGCCGTCCCTTCTAGTCTATCTTTAAGTTCTCTAAAGAAAAGTACAGCTATGCAGTTGATCCCTTTGTACGTCTAAGATTACTATCTAAGATTCCTAAGTAAGGTTATCTTATTGCTAACACATTTCAGTGTTTCTATACAGTTTTGTAAATACTCTTTTGCATAGGTAGGCTGATGAAGTTTTGTGTAGCTGTCAAGTCTCAACAGAATGTAGTATACATAGGGAGAAGGGAAAGTTTATTGGCCAGAATTGGAGAAATTGGTCTCATCAAGGATATCAGGTGACAGATTTTCCAGTCATTCAAACCCATCCATTTTCTCTGTAACACCTTTTCTCTAGCTTTCTCCACCTCTGGTTTTAAGTGTTCCAAGCAGCACAAATTTAAACGTTTCTTTGGCCTTTTAGGTCTCACTGTCTGGATTTTTTTTCTCCAGTAGTTCAATTAATTTTTTTTCCTTAATTTCATCCTTTTATCCTAGCATTCCTTCAGTAACTGTGTGTTTATATGCTTCAGCTCTTTGTAAATGTTTGTTGCCACACCTTCCTTATTAAGGTGTGGCAACAAAATTTAAATTATACTTGTTTTACCTCTTTGAAACTTAAATCAATTATTTGGTACTTCTAGTTCCTGATAATTTGTTTGGGTTTTTTCCCTTAATTTTTCTAGTGTTTCTCTTTCCAGTTAGAGGTGCCCACAATAGACCAGAGCACCCCAAACAGTTACATACCAGATGTACATATGGCAACATATTGCCATTTTTATGGTGAATTGTTGCATTTCAAACTCACATCCTAACTTGCCATCCACTGTTATCCTTGCATTTTTTTCCTGTAGCTGTATGAGCTTACACATATTTTTAGTTGCTTACAAATTTTCCATGCAAATGTTTAGTGTTTTTTTTAATAGAAAAGTCTTGGTTTTTTACTTTTACTATTGAAGAATTGGGATTCAAATTTTGTATGTAAAACTTCAAAATACTGTTATATTTCATCTTGTGTGACTATACATAAAAGAAACCAAGGCTGTCCAACTTATAAGTAGCTAGGGGTGACACACCCTGCAGGATATGCCAGAGCAAGTCTGGGTCCCCCTGGGCTGTATGGCATGTGGCTGCTCTTCCTCACTGAGCTTTGGACTTGTGTAGGCACTTCCCCTCTCTCTTCTCCTCTCCCCTCCCCCCCTTTTTTGGTGGATTCATAACTCAGCTCTGCTTGATTTTTGTTACCTGCTGGCCTTTGCAGCACTGATTAAGGATTACCAGAACCTCATCAAATGTTCCATTTATAAGGAACAGCTGATTGTAACGCCAGAAAAAGGCTTAAAAGGTGCCACCAAAATATCATAAATTAATCTTATGAGAAATCTCCACCCCTGCTATACCCTCTGCTTCCCTCACTGTACTGCTGCACTGCATCACTCCACCCTTTGGGCTGGAGGTAGAGAGGAGGAGCAGCCAGAGTGATGGAGGCAGCAGTGGCTGAGCAGAAACCCAGGGGTTACAGATTAACTCCTCATAGCCCATATGCAGCCTTCAGGCCAACAGCTGGAGAGTGCTGAAATAAACAAATGTGTTGCAAATATATAAAAAGTGTCACAAGTTGAGTTATCAGTCTGGGTGGTACCAGAGCAGTAATCACCATGCCCAACTAGTTACAATTACAAAGCTTATGTATAGACATAGAATATAGGACTGGAAGTCAGAGTCTAGTCCCTGACTCTCACAGGCAACCATATCATATAGTCTCATTCATATATGTATATTGCTCCATTATAAAATGACTTGGGTAGTTTGACCCCAGCTTCTCCTAGTGAATGCCTGTTCTGAAACCTTGTACCTCCTTCCATCAGATTAATGTTTTGTAATGCGTATGTACCTGCAGTCTTCAAGAGCAGCGTTTCTCGACCTGTGGGTCGTGACCCAAAAGTGGGTTGCAAGAATATAAAAAAGAGTTGGGGACAAACTGTAAAAATGGGGTCAAAGTTCTCTTTGAACTGAGAAAAATATGGAAGACCATGGTTTTAAGGGGCTGCTTGGCCAAACGCATACCACCCTTATCCCCATACATTGTGGGGGCTGGGACCTGGGGGCAGTGGGCAGCAGGTTGGGACTGGCCATTGATGTTTACAAATGGGACCTGGTACAAAAAAGGTTGAGAACCACTACTTTAGAGGATAGACTCTAAACAATAGACTTCTAGAGGTCGCAGTACTTTTGACTTAGAAGTTTCTCTCCATTAGCTACAATATGGACAGTATGTACTTCAGGGATTGTTTGGGGTTTTTTAATAACATGCATCCTGTTTCAATCTTTTGCTCACCCTTTTTACTTCTAGTATGGAACTAGGTGGTTATAGAAGAAATATTTAGAAAAGGTAAAATTTTGATTGGCCTTTTATTTCCAGACTCAACAGCGTGCAGACAACAAGCAAAATCATAATAGAGGGCTTTTAGTTATAATTCTGTTTGCTTTGTTGCAAATTAATTTAAAGACTTGGAGATAACTGCTGGGAGATGAAAGATTGGTTTCATTTAGTTAGTGAAGACAATGGCATGAGTCAAACAAGGGTTAACAATAATGCACTTGAATAAATTGAATCTAAACAATGCATATGTTGAATTTGATTGCAGCATGCATGTCCTTGGAAAAGTTTTTTGTTTAAAACAAATCAAGACCAGAGCTTAATTATCAAAGCAAAACAAGAAACATAAAAAGAAACATTCTTCTAATATATTTTTTCAAAAATAGTTCCCTTCACACATTTATCTACATGTTTAATTTCCATGCATAATCGCACTAGTTATTGTTGTCATTTGTAAAGAGAGATTAACAGATAGTAAGTACAAACAAATGCAAATAAGTACTGAATAGAGAGGTGACAAAGAAGAAAAGACCTCTTTAATGTTAATTATAACTGGTAGGAAGTCTAGACAAATTACATTATCTGTTTTCTATACGAATTGAAGGGACATTTAGTTGGTATCTGTGTCACAGATTTAGTTAGGTGTTTGTTTTAAATGCAGGTGACTTGACAGCTTAGCACCTCCCTAGTTTTGAAGGCACTACAATGAGTTGTGCAGGTATAATATATCTAGATGAATGTTTCAGCTATGTCTATCAATAATTAGAGAGGTATTAATAATTAGAATCATAAAAAAATAAAAGATGCAGATATTTGATGCTTATTTTGTCTTAATGTAGGTGTAGTTTTCAGTTTGGGCCAGGTTTTTTTAATTCTAATTTTTTCTTAAATGTGTTGTTTGACCACTGAAGTTCATAATTCTTTCTTCAGTAGCAAATGAAAGGACGTAAAGCAGTTGCATAAAGAAATCTCATGTGATTACTTTATGATAGTTTTGGTGGCCCCTTTTTATGCCTTTCTTCTGGGGGAAGTAATCAGCTGTTCCTTATAAATGGAACATTTGATGAGGTTCTGGTAATCCTTAATCAGTGCCCCAAAGGCCAGCAGGTAACAGAAATCAGCAGAACTGAGTTATGAATCCACAAAAAAATTCTCATGATATAGGTTTACATATCTAGAAACTTCAAGCACTGCATCAAACCTAACATTTGTCTACATTGGTGTGCAGATTATGACAGTGCATAGTGCTAGATGTTTTCAGAGGAAGATGAAAGAAAGCCAAAATAGGTAAATGTAGAACAATCCTGTCTTCTCACATAGATCTTATCCTTATCTCCTGTAGCTAAGAGGTTGCCTCTTAGGTATGTTAAATCATGACATTTAATATCTCTTCCAAAACTTTTGTTTTCATTTCCTAGTATAGTTCCAGATATGACCACTATCCACATAAATTACCCAATCTTTCTTAAAACTCTGTTGTCTTGTTTGCATCAATAACTTCCTTTAGTGACAAGTTCCATAAGTTAATGGCATGTTTTGTGAAAGTGTTGTGTTTGTGGAGTTTTTTTTCTTTTCTTTTTTTTTTTTAAATTCTTTACATGCTCACCATTTAAATCTCTTGTTGACACGTTTTTTCTTGTTCTAAGTCAAGTAGGACAGAAGTTCCTCATCTACCTTCTGTAGCTTTACTCTCAATTTAGTTCTGCAATTGTGAAGAAAATCAATTTTGTAATTATAAATGAAGAGTGACTGTAGTTGGATTATTCATGTCATGCTTCAGAAATGTTTGGGGTTTGATTATTTAGTTAAAGATGAGTCAAAAAGTGTGCTTCAGTTTATTACTACTGCATTCCCCCCTTCACCATTCTAAATAAGTATGCATGCAGTTTTGGAGATTCATATACAAAAATGAAGCTCAGAATTAAGTCCTGAACCAAAGCCCATTCAAATCAAAAGGAGTTCCTAATGATTTCAATGGATTTCGGATCAGGCCATAAATTAAGAGCTTGTAAAAGTTAAGGCTTCTTTAAGTCAGCCACATTGCATAGTGACTAATTGCTTACATTTACCAAGGAAAATGCACTAGAAGAAGGACTAATAAGAACGGCATAAACTGTTAACCTTACAGAACACCCTTAAAATTTTTGAATATTTTATTTGGATTAATGATCAGTTTAAATTTCATGATGATTTGAAATTTAACAACATGCATTTTCTAGCACTTGAACTCTAGTATAGCGATCAACAATATCCCAAACTATTTTCACTTTATCGTTGTGTGCCTCCATGGTTGCCTGTTTGTGTTAAAGTCCTTAAAGCATTTGTGCATCTAACAAATTAGGTCAGAATTCTTTTTTCCAATCAGGTAGACTTGATTACAGTGCATTCCCTAACCTATCAGTGAGGTTTCTGGGTCTTATTTACTAAAGCTATTTTGTAATTCCCCCTTCCGTCTAAACCTTAAGGAAGCAGATTAGGCTTCATTTCACTATTTCATTAATGAGTTCTTGCACCATTCCTTCCACTTTGTGTTTTGCCATTTTGTCATGCACAGAATTGTCACATTACCACATTAAGAGTATAGAGGAGTGTTTTATATACGGGAGAGCAAGGGATTTCAAAATTGGATCTGTGTTTTCTTCACTTAACTCTGCCACTGAATGTGTTACC
>NW_005841932.1:532007-535236 GCF_000455745.1 Alligator sinensis
AGCAGGAGGTAAAGAATTCTCTATCCAATTGAAACTGTGAAGGAGCTTAGTCACTTTAAAAATGCAATTTTCAGCATTGAAATCTGACTGGAACCATTTGGGTAAAACACCCAGACCCTTGTGAGAAGTGCCATTGGATTATTAATAACAACAAATGATCAGGACCTCCCTTTTGTCCAATTTAAAAATAGTAGCTCTGGCAGTACACAGTCTCCTAATACTGTCCTGGGACATTAGTTTGGTATTGATTCAGAGAAACTGAATTTTTAATTACTAGAATCCAATCTTGTTCCTTAGTAGACCTCTCATACAAAAACTGAACCTGCTTACCTTGGAGAATCTGATTGGACAGCAGCAGGAGGTGGTATGTTTGTAAGTTGGGGATATTTGTAAATTGAAAAATAACATGTAACCACAATCAAATTTAATCTGAATACCGCATGAGGCGAAATGAATGTTTTTCTGAGGGTGCAAAAAAGTTGTCAATACAAATAATATAAAACTACACTTGCACTCAGGACTTTTTTTTTAATTCAGCTATCACTTTGGATTTCTTTAAAATTCCATGGTGCATTTAATAAAAATGTGTTCCTGAAAATGAAAGTTAAAACTGGCAAAAGCCAAACCTTCTGCATATACTAAGTATAATTTCTGAACTACCTCAGTCTTGCCAGAAGTATTGAAGCTACAGGCTCTTTTCATTTAAACTGGCCACTTCTGATTGTAAATTTATGGAAATTTCAAAATAAACTGAAATGGGATTAATAGTGCCAACAGCCCCCCAAGTAAGTGTTTGTTAAGTTTGTGTTTCAGAAACCAACCCTAGGAATTGTGGATTTTTTTTATATATCTTCTGTTCTGGGGATTCTCTAATGCAGAATATCATAGGCCCTGTTCTATTCCTCCATTTGGAGGTATTGACAAAAGTACTTTTAATCTTTTCACTTGAATGTATGACACTTACTTGGATACCAAGGTTCACGGACTAGAGTCCCTGGTGGCTATCCAGGTGTTTCTGAATGTCCAGATGGGAAGTACTCTTCTGTGTCCTTGTTTATTTGAGAATGCTGCTGTCCTTTCATATATAGATATTGCACATCACTAATGGTTTTTGTCACCCTATCTAGGTTAGCAGAGTAGTACCTAAAAATTATTCAGAAATTTTAAACTAATGTAGACTGTAGAGGCCTGCTTGGATTTGGAAGGGGGATTGTCATCCTTTCTCTTAATTTGGAACCTTTGACAATTTCTTGGCATTGGAAAGAAATATCTAAGGGATATAGTCATTGTCCCACTGCCATACAAGTTTGCTGTTGCCCAGCTTAACTTACAACTTGCCATACAGCTTCCTGCTTAACTTTAGCTTGCCTCAGAATTTGCAAAAACATCTGGAGTGTTCAAAATATTGAACTTGGGGTTTTGAAAACATGTGAAATAGGCAGCAGTTTCTCAGGTATCCCATGACTATGGAGGCAAGTATTCAAATCTCTCTTGTCCATTCCTGGTCAGCTGCTTCGCTCAGGTGCAGGAAGCTTGATCCTGGCAGCTGCCTCTAGAATTAGTCTCAGCTCATGAGATGTTATTTGGCTAGAAACTAGATATCCATTAAAGAGAGGAGGCCTACGGGCCTTTGTATCCATGTATACCCTTTGTATCAATGAGAGGGGCCTTCACTATATGTCAGTAAGGGCCCTGCTACATGTTTAAATTAAAGCTGGATAGAAACCAGCTATAAAGTTAGATATTTTCAAGCACCAACTTTAGCAGATTTACTTTCTTTGTAGTTGGATAGACATTTTTATGGCATGATAGACAATTACTTTGAATATGTGGCCAGTCTAAATTAATTGTGTGATTAGCCAGTTAATTGCATAATATATGTAATGTGTGGCCAGGGGCCTAGAAACAACAACCACCAGTCACCAAAGGAAGAAGCGGGAAGCCCAGTAAGCAAGGGATGGAGTAGCCCACATGGAGGAAGTAATTTAGTGTAAACGGGTGCCGTCCAGAAGCAGGGAATAAGAGTGAATTATGGGCGTATCAATGTTAGTTAAAGGATGATTTTTCAAATCAGTCAGTGGCTTCAAGGGTTTGTTTGGGTTTGTTTTTTTTAATAGTAGGCAGTTGATGGGAGGAGAGGAGGAAGATTCCCTGTCATGTTCCAAAGAGAAAACTACAATTCAGGAGAAGAGCCCACAACTTTCCATTGACTGAAAGTTTATCAGCTGTTAGGGGAATTGTCGGGATTTGTCCAGAGTTCTGTCAGTCGGACGGTTTTGTCAAATGCCTTACATAATATTTGGTAGGCATTGTGACACAATTAGAAACTAACTGGCTAAAGCTCAGAGACTTCTTATAGTATGGTCCCCTCCTGATTCTAGTATGTGGAGTCTAACAAGATAGTCTTGCAAAACTGTGGTTACACTTTTCTCAAGCAAATGATTTTTTTTCTACTTGATTCCACAACAGCTTCATAGTACAAGTTTATTGGAGCATCTGAGCTACTTCTGTTTTTGATGCCTCTGCAGCAGAATGCATATCTTTAATGTGCATCTGTCTCCCACTTTAGAGTTTAATGGAATATTTAAAATGCTGGAGTTATAGCTCCTTCAGCTGCAAGAAGGGAACACATGGAGCTCTTGACTTGACTAAACAATGCTCTGTGAATGGAAGAGGAGCTTGAGGTGCTGATGCTTGTGGACTGTTGCTGGACTGGTCTTCAGGCACCAGAGAACAATGTGCACAGGATAACTTATTTACTTGGCATCCACATACCTTAGACCCCAAGACATCTTCAGAACAAAGTTTTTCTATATAGGGTCTTCTTTAGTGATATTAGTACCTGACATATATTTAATCTTTTTTTTTATTTTGAGCACTTCTTCCTATCCCCTGAGTTGTACTGTTTTTTTCAGAGGGGAATTTGAACCACAAGGTGCTTAAGGCTAGGGACAGACATTCAAAAAACCTGAACCTGAATTGATTCAATTGTTGCAGGTTAGTCTAAGCTGGCTAGGTTAAATCAGTTTTGTAACCAGACAGACTTCCCAGAAATGCAGGCACGTGCCTGCAGTGGCTCAGGCTAGATGCCGGGGGGGCACTAGAACAGCCCTCCCTTCCTTTGCACAGTACTGAGTTCAGGGAATTGATAACAGTGTTCATCACTCCTAAGTCAGTGTTTATCACCCCATTAAGCAAGAACAGAGGGACATTATCAGCTACCTGTTGA
>NW_005841932.1:535285-535794 GCF_000455745.1 Alligator sinensis
GACGGACACCTCTTTGCAAGGCATAGGGGAGGGGAGAATTCCTGCTCAGCAGGGATTGATGAGGGGGAGTGGGAGGAGCAGCTCTAAGTCCCTGCTGGAGCTGCAGCCAGGGAGCAGAGGGGAGGAGTCATCCCTGCTGTGGAGCAGACAGCCCTGCCCAGCCCAGAGAGCCGGGATGCTGGGGGAGTCTGATTTATCTTAAACCAGCGAGGAGTCTGGAACAGACACTGCATAAACTGGTTTGAACTAAATCAGTTAGGTCTGATACTACATTTAACTAGGTTTACCTCAAACCAGTTTCAAAATTTTCAAACTGGTTTATGTGCACTGAACATCTGTTCTGTTACAGGTTTAAACCAGTTTCTGATCACTTAAACCAGTTTGTGTAATGTCTGCCCCTAACCTCAGTGAATAACCCAAGCAGTCTGCTGAGTTTGGACATATAATTCAAATCTTGAGAGTTCTAGATGCACTTAAGCTGTTAAACTATCCTTCCTCTCTTTCTACAG
>NW_005841932.1:535804-555804 GCF_000455745.1 Alligator sinensis
GATCAACATACAAATGTGACAGAATGTCTTATTGTGGGTACGAGATAGGATCCCATCCTCTTATATTCAGATTCAGCCAAGATCTTCTCTCTACTCAAGGCTTATATTATCTCTTAACTATTGCCATAACTTGATTTTCTGTGATATTACCATTAAGACCTTCAGGCCATTACAGATATATTATCTATGAAGAAATGATGACCTTTCTGTGAATCATTAGTTTTATATACAGACTGGGGCTTTTTCAGTCAAAGATCAGTATTGCAAAGGTCACCAAGACAAGATTACACAACATGCTGCACCTGATACCATGCCTTAGACAAATTCTAAATTTTATGAACAGCAAGTGATTTCTGCTCTTTTTTAAAGTCAGTATCACGTGCTTAGAAGATACGTCATAAAAAAAAACATGTTAACAAGGCAGTAAGAATTTTATTTTGCTATACAATTTGCAAAATCAGTCACGGTTTTTCATCTATCATTTTCATTGTAAAAACAACAAGGCTTAATCATCCAAAATATGCATAAGGAAATCTACATAAACTTAAATATAATTGGTACAGTTGGCTTCTTTTTGTAGAAAGCCTCCTATGCAATGTGGACAAATATTCTCCGTTTAAGTGGAATACCTTGCTTCAAAGTACACTTTCTTTATGCATTTTATGTAGATTTTCCATCCTTTTATCTGTGAATCTCTAGATTTGTAGATAACGAGCAGTCTATCAGAAAGAGAATTTTAATTGTAGCATGATGATTTCTTTTCTCAGATGATAGCATGGCTAGGAGTACTAATCAAGAAGAATCCATGCATTTTTGAGAGATGACGAGGTAATATTCAGGCTGAATAACTGGGGGGACTGAAAACCTAGTAACTTTACCCCTTGTGTCAAGTGGCCGGTTGATCACTTCCAAAGCTGTAATTACTAGAGATATGATCATTAACATCAATGAACTACATATTTAAAATTGTTCAAATTGTCTGCTCATATTGTGAGAGTCTGAACACCGAAAATCATAATGGGTACTTTCATTTATTATTAATTGTGCTACATGGGCAGTGTCAGTCAGATGTATCACAATTTCACTTTCACTCTTTCCAACCACACCTGGTCTTAAGCCTCCTTAGTGGACATTAATTAATGTGTAACCAACAACAAGAGGCTGGTGATAAATTAGGCTATTGTGGTCATATGTCTTGTGATAGTCAATGAGATACAGACCATATCTCCCTTTTTAAAATTCATTCTGTTCAGAGGCAAAAAAAAAAGATATATTATGTTTTTTGGAAATGAACTGGTGTTCTAGACCATACATCTACCCTTTGGCATTCTTGGCCGCTTGGCCGGAAAGGTCAGAGTTTGAATCAGCATGCATACTGACCTAGCCTTTCATCCTTAACAGTGGTCTTTCCATGTCAGGTTGAGTTGTTTCAATATAAAATTGTGAGCATAATTGTAGTGTAGCTGTTTGTTTGTTCATGGCTGAAAGTAATTCTGATATCAGTTTTCACAAAATGGTGTGCACACAATTGTGCAGCTCGTGTTTGTGCACAGAAGGTGTTTTCATCAAGCAGCTGGTTATTCATGCATACAGTTACAGTGTCTGCACAGGCAAAGCATGCTTATAAAAATTGATATAGGATGGGATGGCTCACTTTCTGAAAAATTAGGCCTTCTTTTCCTGGGCACTCAGTCAGACATCGTTCAGAAACACTAAATTCACACTTAAAAATAGAAAAATGATTTATTTTTTGAGCTTTGTTTTACTTCATTTTGAGCTTACGAGTCCTCAAATGTGTCAGTGTGAAACCCATTTTGGGCACATATGCTTCCTGTATGAAAGAATGGATTTTTTAAAAGCAGTGTTCATTGGGTCCATGCATGGTATCTGATGTTACCTTGAGTTCCCATAAGAGAACATAAACGGTTGTTTGTCCATGACCTACCCCCCTTTTTTTCTCTTTCAAATGGTGACAACCAATGGCCTAATAATGTCAGAGTTGCTAGACTTGATTTCTTCCAAAATTTTTAGAACAACATACAGTGACCTAATCTCTTAGGCTAAGATTTACTGATCAGGTCTCTGGTTGCTTCCTCCCCTATGGTGTGCACATGTGTACATGTGCACACCATTGTAAAAGGACTTCAAAATTGCAAACTCAAAGCCTAAATGCTTTAAGGCTTATATATGTTGTAAGGGACTAATATTTCTCTTACCTGAGAGAATCTCACATTCTGAGAGGAGCCTCTTTCTTTCTACACAGTATCACAGCTTGTAGGAAGCAATCTATATCTATAAACTAAGTCAGTGCAATGACTGATTCATTCAAAGTTGAGAGACTAATTAGCATTTGAAAAACAGGAAAGCTAGTTTTTATTCACTGATTGGAAGCAGAAAACAATCTTAGGATGAGATCTACTAGATTTAAAATTTTGAAGACCAAAGGAAATGGAATTAGAAAGAATCATTCATTTCCCTCACTACAGTTAAATGCAAAACATGTTCAGACTTGTGTACCAAACACATGCTAACTAACCAAAACAATTATAAAATGCTATGGTTTTGCCTTTGTAATTGAATTTCAATTCCCATTTAAACAAATCATAATACTAATCATGTGTGAATTAACTAGTGAAAAATAAATGCATTTTTCACCATTTCTAACATCATCAAGATATAAAAATTAAGTAGTCTAGTAAAAGAGCATAAGCTACAAAATTGTTTAACATACATGCAGAGTATTCTCCTGATGAGCAAATTGGCAATTTATCAGCACAAACAAATGAAAATTAAATAAATCTTTAAATAAAATGTACACATAGAAAATAGGATTAAAATTAGTTATTTAAATCAAGGCTTTCTACTCGTGATAGATTTGATGAGACAATTGAAAGCCATATTAGATACAGTGCAGAACATAACTTTTGGAAACCACATTGCCTTCTGTTGAACCTGGTGCTTGTGATCATTGCCAATCACTGTCCCATCTCTCCTTCCTCTACCTCCACTTCCTTTCCTTGTCTTCTAGGCATCTCTTTCACTAGACTCTCACATGGGATTCTGTTACAAACAGAAGTGTCCCTTTGCATAGGAGCCGTAAGGAAGCTTTCTCAGGAATATAGGAAGTACTCCTGCTATTTCCTTATTTTGAATGGGGGGAAGAGTCCTTCATCTTTTTCTTGACCTGAGGATACTCAGAAAATTCATATTCTGTCTCAAGTTAGAGGTTATAATGTTTGCTTCTTTTGCTCTGCACTAAAGATTTGTTTGCAGCTGTTAACTTACAGGACGTATACCTCCATGCCACCATCCATGTAGCCAAAAGAAAATACTTAAAATTTATAGGGAGGCCCATCTATTATCTGTTTGTTGGGCTCTCCGTAGCACCTACAAACAGTATTTATCAACTCAGTGGTTATAATAGGAGCCTGTGTAAGTAAACAGAACATATCACTGGTTGGTCCGAGGAAGGGGCCAAGACAACACTTGATTGTGTATTCTCCTTGTTACTCAATTTGAGCACCTACTAAATTATGAGAAATAGTCTTGCATCATTGCAGACAATAGAATTCATAGGAACCATATTGACTCCAAATCTGTAAGACCCTTTGTGCTAGCTGAGAGGTCTAGGGCCTCTCATTTAATAAGCATGCAAGCAGACAAGATCCTTGGATGCAGCCGCTTGGGGCTACTAGAATGGGCATTTGTGTGAATTTGTTACCCCTCCCCCACCCCACTTGAATTGCAGAGGCCTTTCCCTGTGATTTAAATTATGCTGGTTGAGAGCTGGTTACTCTTCCTTCCACACACATGGACAGAAGGGTTACAGCCTCATCTGAGGTTTCCTGACAGTTTATTCAGTAGCTGGACGCAGTGCATATAGGATCCCAAGTCCTGATGATGACAGTCTTCATTTTGGATGCATCAGACAGACTGTGGCTCCCACCGGAACCACCTTCAAGGGTGGCACGTCACTTGTTTAGAAACTAGGGAGTTCTGGAAGTGATCTCCTCAACATCAGGTGGCCCTACTACTTCTGTACAACCTAGCATAATTTTGAACAGAGATGTGGCAGTCTTGTCACAGTGGATACCTTCCTAGGCCCAATATTTTTGCCCGTAGAGGACCCTCTACCAGGGTGTACACTTAAAGTTAGAAGTCTTCCTGTGTGGATTTTCTGTATGGTCATCATGGCTCTGCAGAAAAGACCCTTTACCAAAGCATCATTACAAAACTCCTGAGCAAGGTGGAACTGGCCTTAAGATCCACTGGGCAGTGATATTGTCACATTCCAGCCTGGTATCGGTATAGCCATATCCAGTCCCATCTAACAGTGTAAGTCAGGAGGACAAGTGACATCTTCAGCCAGCTTACCTGCTTTTGTCTTGACATCTCACAAGATTAACATACAATGGCCACAACAGCCATTAACCATTTGACATAGCAACCAGGGCAAATGGTAAGTACTGAAGTACTGAAGTTTCTGCTTATTGATGCAGCCAGAACACCTCCCTTCAACTGTCCAAGATGGATATTGCTTACCCTTCAGTTCTGTAAGTTATCAGTGCTCACCCCAAGCCTTCCTTTCATATCTGTTTTCCAGTCTTCAGCATCGTTGGTTTTTATTTGCATATGTACTGAGGGTGGCGCGTGGCTGCCCCACTCTTTATGCTTTTGCACAGGGCACATCTGGGAACAGGGTGGTTATGGGTATTAAAAAAAATCTAGCCTTTGCACATATTAGGAAATGAGTGTTTATGGTGGAAGCTAAATACAAAACCTTAAACCACTGTTACCATAGGGCAAATAATTGTTCTTTTTCTTTTTTTAAATAGATTGGCTTCATTTTAACATAGTGTTCATATTTCTGTATTTAAATTTTAATTGTTATTTCCATTGGTAATCCATGTTTTCTGATTTGTACAAATCAATAAATTTAGAATGCTGTAATTGCTGAAGATAATACAAGTTGAATTTTTTTTCCCTAGCAAATTGTTGTTTGACGAGAAAATTTATGTGCAATTACTACTGTGTTTTTATACTGATTGAGAGCTTTTATAATGAGTCCTGGATTTTTTTTTTAATTTCAGGTGAAATGAAGTTATGTTCTAGGTATTTTATAAACTAGAAGGATTATTACATATTCAGTTAAGGGAAGCTAGGAGTCAGGACTTCTGGGCTAAGCGTGCCTAGCTCTTCCATTTATTTGTTGTGTGACCATGAGCTGAATTTATTTTTTGCTTTAGATGATACATGTGGCTCTAGTATTTGAGTGTTACATGTGTAATTTAAGATTTTATAAAACATTATGGAATCCCTAGTTTAAAGGTACCACATAAAAGTAAAATATTTAGTGTACTTACACAAAAACCAAGTTAAAGGAACATAAAAATGTAATCTATTTGTTTGTGATCACGTACCATAAATGCATACAGTACAATATGAATAATGTTCAATAAATAAGTAGTGTTTTTATATCTTGTTTAACATAATTGGTCAGCATGTGGAGTATGCCCCTTTACAGCACTC
Organism: Alligator sinensis; assembly: GCF_000455745.1. NCBI lineage: Eukaryota > Metazoa > Chordata > Crocodylia > Alligatoridae > Alligator > Alligator sinensis. The sequence continues at coordinate 541,334 of NW_005841932.1, forward strand.
TGCAACTGTTGGTCTGAATAAAGAATTATTAATTTTTTCATGAGTTATTTTATTATAGCCATAACTATATTTCTGGGGTACTTCCTAAAACTTTATAAATTAATTTTCATAAGACTTCAGCAAAGGGAAATAAGATAGTGGTATTAGCTCCACTGGTAAATTAAAAATGGGATGAGCATTTTTCTTAGGTTCTTCTTTGTCATGTCTCCAGTCCACCCTTTCTGGATGGTCTGCTCCCAGTATTCTGCACAGGCCTCTGCTTCTGGTGTTGGTGTTGCCAAACCTTGTGGGGTGCCTTATGGTACTACAGGGCATCTCAGGAGATGATCCATAGTTTGCTTCTCCTTGAAAACACATTGGCCAGTTGCTTAGAGGCCCTGTGATTTCATGAGGAAGTTGCATCTGTCGAGACCCACTCTGTCTGTTCAGGCTCCACCATGTATACTATTTGCAATTGGAGCCGAATGCTAACTCCTCACTGGGTGTAATTCCTCGCTGGCTCCATTCAATAGCTTTGTCGTCTAGTTTCTCCCATTCTTTTTGCTAGAAGGTGGTTTCTTAGGTTGATGGATCACAAAGCCAAAGAGGACTGTTACCATCACTTAGTCTATTCTGTTCTCTGGCATAACACATGATTATAGGGCTTCTCTCTTCCTGTTTCAGGTTCAGTAACTGTGGTAGAACTATGGAATATGTCCTTGAAATATAACCAATCTTAATTTTAATTTGTCCAGTAATGGAGACTCCATCATAATCCTTGGAAGGTTGTTCCAGTGGATAATTATACTTAATGTTAAAAATTGGCATCTTATTTCTGGTCAGGATTTGAGTAACTTCAACTTCCAGGCAATTAATCTTCTTGTATATTCGTATGCTTACCAGATCTTTCACCATGTAGGTACTTCTACATTACGATCAAGTCTAACCATAACCTTCTCTTTGATAAACTAAATAGATTGCACTCCTTGAGTCTTCCCCTCTAAGAATTTTTTTCAAATCCCTTAGTCGTTCGTTAGGCATATTCTTCCTGATTTTTAAAAATCCTTGAATTGTGGATGCCAGAACTGAGCACAATATTCCAGTTTTGCTCTTAAATACTGGGGTAATATACCTTCTCTACTCAAGATTTCTCCATTTATAAATCTAAGGGTTTAGAAATGTAATACATTAGCCCTTTAGCCATAGCAGTGCACTGGGAGCAAATGTTCCATTTAACGTTTCCCAGCATTTAATCCCCCTTCCCATGGTCTGTATTATTTGCTCCTAAATTATTACTTTATAATTGGTAAAATTAAAGCTAATGTTGTTTGCTCTGTTTCCTGACAAAACCATGTTGCTCTTTATCAGTGACTTTTCCTTTTTAATTTTTACTATTGCCCCAGTTTTTTTTGCCAACTGCAAATTGAACTGTAATTATGTAGTTTTCTTTTATGCAGTCAATAAAAATGCTAGGTCAAGAACTGATCCCTAAAGGTCCCAAGAATGCCCCAGGGGTATAGGTTGTTGATTCTTTGCTTACAGGGAAATTTTTGTCAGGTATCCATTTACCATGTTCTTTGTTGAGTTTTAATCTTTCTAGGTTCTTAATAAAAATTCTGTGCAGTAGAAAAGTCCAAATCAAATGCCTTAGAAAAGTCCAAATTTGAATGTCCTTATTAAAATCTTCAATGGCCAAACACAGAATTATAGAAAACTAGGGTGGAAAGGACCCCAGGAGGTCATCTAGTCTGCATCCCTGCTTAAAGCAGGACCCAGCCCCAACTATATCATCCTACCCAAGGCTTTATCTAGTCAGGTCTTAAAAACCTCCAAAACTGGAGATTCCACAACAACTCTAGGTAACCCGTTCCAGTGCTTTAATACCCTAATAGTGAGAGAGTTTTTTCTACTATCTGATCTTGTAATCTAAACTTCCCTTCCTGCAACTTGAGACCATTGCTCCTTGTTCTGTCATCTGCCACTACTCAGAGCAGTCCAGCTCCATCCTCTTTGTAACCACTCTTCAGGTAGTTGAAGGCTGTTATTAAATCGCCTCTGTCTTTTCTTCTCCAAACTAAAATAAATCTAGTTCCCTCAGCCTGTCCTCAGAAATCATGTGCCCCAGCTGCCTCACCATTTTCATTGCCCTCTGCTGGACTCTCTCCAATGTGTCCATATCCTTTCTATAGTGGGGAGGGGCAAAACTCCATATGTGGCCTTGCCAGTGCTAAATAGAGGGGAACATTGAAAAACCACCTTGTTTTTAAGATCCATATTCCATGGGCCTTTAATTTTATTATTTTCCTTTATCTCTTTGCTGAATCCTGTATTAGCTCTTCTGCTGGTCTGCCTGGGATCAGTGACTGGCTGAAAGATGCCTAATTAAACTCATCGTAAGGAAAGACCCCCTACATAAAATTTCTCCGGATTAGTACATTTACAATCAACAGAAATAGGGTTAAGTTACTGTGATAGTAAGCAGCTCTATTAACTCCATCTGTAATATTCTAAATTAAAATTGTAGTGTTTCAACTAATAGGATCATAGGAACGTAGGGCTGGAAGAGGCCTCATGAGATGATCTAGTCCAGCTCCCTGCTCAAGGCAGGATTGTCTCTGATTGATTAAATCATGTCAGGATGAGGACACCCAAACACTTGGAGCCTTTCAAAAGGGGAACATTTCAAAAGGGCAGCTAGCAGGTACATTCTTATTGTTCTGTGAACAAGCAGAGATGCAGCAAACCTCTCAAATGCAGCAAACCTGTCCAGTGGTACCCCTGGATGAAGGAGCATTAAAGATTCATCCCTGATTAAACCAACTCAGTTGATCACAAAGTTCTGTTTCCACAGAACCCCCCTGTCCCATTCATTGAACAGTGAAAGAGGTAACCAAGCTGTATTTATTTTCATTTTTGCTAGTGATGCTCTGTTTCGTTCACACTACACTGACCAGTTTGCACACTGGTATTTCTATGCTGCAATTTGCAGTGTAGTGTAGAGATTATGAACAGGCTTTAAATAAGCAAACTCTGGTATCAGCAGCCATCTAGCCATGGCAGCTCAGAGCTGACCACAGCTCTGCAAGCCAACCTCTGTCTTGGCCAGGGTTAAACTATTTCTGACATCCAAGCTAGCTTGGGCATCTCTATGCCAAACAGCAATGAGAAATAGAGACTTGCTCCATTCAAGGCATGCCTTCCTACCCTGTACAACTTCATTCACTGTATGAGGTTCATCCTGTGTGACAAGAACCCAAGTCTGCTGTGTGCACTCATGTAAATCTTAAACACTTTTAAGAGCAAATAGAATTTGATACTAAATGAAGCATGGTTCCATATGACCTGTCTTCTTATTCATGCCCTACCTGTTTCATTCACTAGGCAAGACCTGAGTTCTGAGAAAATAATTGGTATATAGTTGTATAACTCATCTGTATCATAATAAGTATTCACAAAGAGTAAAGGTAAGGTGGGACAAGCAGTCTTCAGTATTTCCTGAATTTGGATTTCTTCATTTGTATGTTTTTGTGATACAAGTGGGTGAAACATTCTGAATCAGCTTTTTAAAGAAGAAATACAAAGCAAGTCACATTAGATTGAACTGTATTTTTGGTCCTAGAAGCTCAAATGTGTTGCTAATTGAAGCAGTTCTGATCCTGAGAACTTTCAGAGTAAATCAGCCACCTGAACCCTCATGAATAACCCTTTGTAGCTTCACAGAAGGAGAAGAAGTCCCTCCTTGGACAGCAACTACAGGTGGAAGCAGCAGTAGAAAAGACCCAGATGAGTAGAATGCTGTTTTTTGTGGGAGGACTGCACTTACAGATGCAGAGTTTTTGAGGACTTGATTATTTTTCTATCCATGAGCAGAGTACTTTGTTTTTTATTTCCAGTAAAGTACACAGTAAGCATTGGGTTGGATTTTTTTAGATAAGCAGAGATCAGTTGCTGTTTCTTCATGTTGTGTCAAGCATCTTGAAAGACAAGGCCTGATCATAAGGTTCAAATATTCTGGAATATATAGTCATGACAGTTTGAGTTGAGAACAAAAACACTTCTTTGTTTTATAGATATTGCTTTCAACTTCTGTTATTTTGCAAGACTATGTATTTATTTACTTCTCATCAGAGGTTTTCAATGGGAGGTGATATGAGAAATCTAAAGTTAACAGTTTTTAAAAGATCATCTTTTGCTTCTTTCTTTCTTACAAAATTTAAAAGTTCTGTCAGCCCTTTTTTTAGATATATGCAGGTATTCCTAAGAGATTATATATTTTAATAACAATAGCTTCTTTTAATAAAGGATCCTTAGAGAGTGCACGCATTTTTTATGTTAAGGCTAGAGCTTCCTAGAATACAGTGACTTGATATGCACAATGTTTCCTTGTGGAAGGAATATTTGATGTAAAGTAGGTTAAAGAGTCAGGGTTCAGATTCCTGATTCCTTTTCTTTTTCACAGTATCTTGTATATTAACTTCCTCCCTCATTTGGGTCAGGTCCCTGGTGTTCTCTGTCATCTTATCTTCTCTAAAGGAATTAGCTGCTCTTTTCTTCTTTACCTCCTGATTCTGCTGGTTTTTCCTCCACATTCTCTTGCACAGCCTTTTCCTTAGCCCTTTCTCCTTTGCTAACCAATCTCTTCCCCCATCCCCCACATCCTCATGGTCAAATACTTCAGCACTTTATCCTTCTCATCTACAAGTCTGCTTTTAAGATTCTTTGGTTCAGTATATATCTGCTAAATTGGAGTTATCAATCCAGCTTCCCGTCTTATTTCCTTCACCATGAATTTAAATCCCTGTCTGTGTTAACACGACTGTCTCCTGTAACAACTTGGATCCTTACTTCCTGTCTTTCATAAGATGTATCAGGTGACAATTCATACATATCTAACTTCTAGCAGGTGCCCACAAAGGGATTATGTACATCCTGTAACTTTGACCACCAGAAGTTGGGGGGTGTGTCTTGCTGCAGAATCCAGGGCCCTTTGGCCCAAATGGGCATAGGTTTTGGCAAAGAGTTTGGCTTGCTAGTCCACCTCCCACCCCCACCCCACCCCCAACTAAATTCCCCAGACTCACTTGTGTTGCTGCTGGAATGGTCACTACAGCAGCCCTCAAGGAGCTCCATGGTCTGGTCTGGTCTGAGGCCCCAGATGAGTTGGATACCCTGATATACAGCCATCAGCTCAAACATAAATGGCTTAAATGCAGTTCCACCTCAAATTCCACCCTTCCCCTTTACCACCTTTCTTGACTTTTCATAGTTTCATAGTGCTTGGGGTCAGAAGGGACCTAAACAGATCATTAGGTCCAACCCCTTGCCCTGGGCAGGAGTGGGTGCCGTGGTCATATCACCCCAGCCAAAGCATCCTCTTGAAGACCCCCAAGGTAGGAGAGACTACCACCTCACTTGGGAGCCCATTTCAGAGCATGGCAGCCCTAACTATAAAGTACTGTCTCCTGATGTCCAGCCTGAACCTTCTCTCTAACAATTTGTGGCTGTTATTCCTAGTAACCCCAAGTGGTACCTGGGGGAACAGAGCCTCCCCCAGTTCTCATTGGTCCCCCCGGTGAGTTTGTAAATAGCCACCACTCAGCCTTCTCTTGTGGAGGCTGAATAAGTTCAGGCCCTTAAGCCTCCCCTCGTACAGCCTGCCCTGCTGCCCCTTGACCATGCGAGTGGCCCTCCTCTGGACCCTCTCAATGCTAGCCACATCCTTCTTGAAATGCAGCGCCCAGAACTGGAAATAGTACTCCAACTGTGGCCTGACCAATGCTGCATAGAGGGGATGGATCACCTCCCTGGACCTGCTTGTGATGCATTTGTAGATGCGTGACAAGTTGCGGTTAGCCTTACTGACTGATTCCTCGCATTGGCAGCCCATGTTCATCCTGGAGTCAACAATGACTCCAAGATCCCTTTCTGTCATCTTGTTGACAAGAAGAGTGTTCCCCAGCCTATAAGTGTATTGCTGGTTTCTTCACCCTAGATGCAGTACCCTGCACTTGTCTGCATTGAATTCCATCCTATTCTCCCCCGCCCACCTCTGTAACCTGTCTAGATCTAGCTGGATTCTGTCCCTCCCCTCCAGCGTGCCCACCTCGCCCCACAACTTGGTGTCATCAGCGAATTTGGACAGCGTGCATTCCACACCCCCGTCTAGATTGCTGATAAAGATGTTGAACACTACAGGCCCCAAGTCCCCCTGGGGGACTCCACTGCCCACATCCCTTTAGGTCAAAAATGACCCATCTACCACCACTCTCTGAGTGTGACCATCTAGCTAGTTTGCCACTCATCTGACTGTGTAGGCATCAGTGCCACAGTTGCCAAGTTTTTTTAAGAGAATGCGGTGAGAAACCATGTCAAAGGCCTTCTTAAAGTCCAGGAAGACAACATCCACCCCAACACCCTCATCCAGGGACTTTGTGACCTGATCATAAAAAGAAACCAGGTTAGTTAGGCAGGACCTGCCCTCAGTGAACCCATGTTTGTTGCCCCTGAGCATTATCTCTCCTGCTGGGCCCTTGCAGATGTGCTCCTTGATAATTTTCTCAAAGGTCTTCCCAAGAACCTAGGTAAGACTGACTGGCCTATAATTGCCAGGGTCCTTCTTTCTCCCCTTTTTGTAAATGGGGGCCACATTGACCCTTTTCCAATCCTCTGGTATCTGGCCAGTGCCCCACGAATGCTCATAGAGCCGTGTCAGGGGCTCCACTATGACCCCCACCAATTGCCACAGCACCCTCGGTTGAAGAGTATCTGGACCTACTGATTTAAACAGGTCCAGCCCCTCCAAAAGTTCCCTAACTAGGTCGTCCATGACCCTAGGCATGGTGATGCCTCCCCTGGGTCCGTCTGCAGTTCTGATGGGGGAAATGTCCTGGTCCCTGTTCAGGAATATGGAGGCAAAGAATTCATTAAAGAGGTCAGCTCTTTCGTTTGCCGCAATCACCAGACTGCCAAGCCTATCCTGTAGGGGCCCCATGTTACCCAATGCCTTCTTACTTCCTATGTATTTGAAAAAGGACTTTTTATTATTCTTAATTCTGGTCGCTAGCCCTAGCTTCATTTCAGCCTTGGCCTTCCTAACAACCTCCCTGCAGTCCTGATCAATGGAGGTGTAATCCTCCTTGGTGATAGCCCCTTGCTTCCACTGTTTATAAACCTTCTTTTTTGCCCTCAGGCATCCCTGGATGCCTGTGCTGAGCCATGGGGGCTTCTTAGCACTCCTAACCCCCTTGGTGCGATACTCCCTTTGAGCTCGGAGTATCGTCTCCTTGAGGAATAGCCACCCGTCTTGGACTCTCATCTCATTGAAGCTCTGAGACCCCAATGTCTCTCCTACTAACCTTCTTAGCTTACAGAAGCCGGCCCTTCTGAAGTCAAGGACCTCTGCCTTGCTGCTTGCTTTCACCACCCTCCGCTGGATAATAAGTTCCAGCAGGCGATGATCACTGTCGCCCAGGTGGTGAAGTACCTGCAGACCCCCTCACCAAGTCATCACCTGTGGCAAGGACTAAGTCCAGCAAGACATTTCCCCTGGTGGGACTACGCACCTCCTGGGTTAGATGGAGGTCCTATATCCCAGCTAGGAACCTATGTGAGCAGTCAGACCTGGCTGACTACTCCTCCCAACAAATGTCTGGGTAGTTTAGATCACCCATGATAACTATATCCCTTGATTTTACAGCCTCCATGAGCTGACCTGAGAATTCCAGGTCCAGCTCACGCCCCTGGTGAGGCGGTCTGTAGCAGATGCCCACTATCAAGTCCCTTTCCCCACGCCCCCCTTGCATTCTTACTCAGAGCACCTCATTTTGCCCCTCCTCTGATCCCATCCTGGTCATTGAGGACGTGTATTGCTCTTTGACGTATAGTGCTACACCTCACCCCTTTTCCCTGCTCTGTATTATCTGTACAGCCTGTATCCCTGGATGTCCACTGCCCAGTCATGGGTAGAATCCCACCAGGTTTCCATGAGCTCCACTAGGTCTGGGTTTTTGCTAGCTAGCAGGAGAGTGAGTTCCTCATGCTTATTCCCCATGCTTCGAGCATTTGTGTAGAGGCATTTGAGGTCTCCTGTAGGTGCCCGTGCTGCCCCCTTGTTCCTAAGTCTGCCCTGGCCCCTGTCACTTACCTGGGTACTACCTGTGTGCATCACTTGGCTTGACAGCAAAGTGTCCTTGTGTTCCTCTGCATCCCCGTCCCCCGGCAAACCTAGTTTAAAGCTTGCCATATGAGATCAGCCAGCCTGGAAGAAAAAATGCGTTTACCTTTTGGGGAGAGGTGAAACCCATCCTGCCCAAGCATGTTCTCTGTGCAGAAATGTGTGTCGTAGTCCAAGAACCCAAGGCCTGCCTGGTAACACCAGCTCCAACGCTGCTGGTTGACCTCGCCGATGCATGTCTCATGGCGCCATCCGCGTCTGCTCACTGGAAGGATAGAAAAAAAACCCACCTGTACCCCTTTCTCTCCTTGAGCTTTACCCCTAGAGCCTTATAGTCACTTATGATGCGGTCCGGATTGCCCCTGGCTGCATCATTCGTTCCCACATAGATGAGGACCATGGGGTAATGATCAGAGGGTCGGATGAGGTCCGGGATCATCTCTGTGATGTCCTGAATCCGAGCTCCAAGCAGGCAACAAACCTCGTGTGCCATGGGGTCAGAACGGCAGATGGGCCCCTCTGTTCCTCTCAGAATGGAATCGCTGATGACGAGGACACGGCATCTCTTCCTCCTCGTGTTCTGGTAGCTCTTGGCCTGTGCCGTGCTTGGAGTGGCATCAGTTCCCTTAGAGGCATCCTTTCTTACCTCCTCCTCCACAGCTGCCAGAGCCTCATACCTATTCCCCAGCTGTACCTGGGACTTTTTTCCCATGCAGGCTTGATATTTTGTCTCATCCAAACTTGTAGATTCCTTTTTTATACCATCTCTGGCTCACAGCTGCTCTTACATATCTCATCTGGCCTCTTATCTCATATCTCCATTACTACAGCACCTCTTTTCCTGGCAATAGCAAATAGTCTCTTATTTGTATCCATTTAGTATTCTCCTAACTTGTGAACATGTCACCCTCGTTTTGTAACACCACCAGCTGCCCTGTTTCTTTTGCTGTCATCAAGGTCCGTAGGAGGCTGCTCATACAGCACTAATGGTTTTAATTTGTGTGTGTTATTTCTTAGGTCTTGAAATTGTGACATCAAAACATCCTATTTTATTTACCAGTTCTTCCATGCTCATACCAGTTTATCCATTGAGAGCAAAACATGATCCTCATATTTTGCGGAGCTTAACTTTACATATTTAAATCCGTATAGATTATGTACATTTTTTCAGTGAAGAAAATTGGACTTACAACACAATCGGTTCCTGAAAACTATGTCTTAAGTTGAAACGTTCTAACTCAGAACCAATTTTCTCATAAGAAACAATGTTATAAATGGGGGATTGGTTCCTGAACAAACCCCCAATACCCTATTTTCACCAAAAATACCCCAGAATTTTGTACTCGATCAATTATAGATGAGTAATATGGCTACATTAATGTATTTATACTGTAAATAGCAATCATATTAATTTGGAAGGATTTCTTTGAGGTGACTTTGGACTTTTTGAAGGGTTCTTGGCTGGAGTCTTCTCAGGAGTCTTGGCTGCAGGTTTTTCTGGAATCTTGTCTGCTTTCTTAAAGAGAGTGTCCAAGGAAGGTTGGACAGATGTTCTCCAGGGAGATGGGCGACGCAGCAAACTTGTTCGCTGGCGTGGTGTCGCATCGGATCAGGCGTTGTAAAGTCGAAACTGATGTCAGAAAGTTGAAACAGGGTGTCAATTTATAAAAGGTGTAAGTACGAAACATTGTAACTTGAAATGTTGTAAATTGAGGACTGCCTGTATACCTTTTTTAAAATAAAAGAGAGTCTCGTTATAACCAAGCATCCTGGGTTTCTCTGATTTAAAAAAATCCCCAATTTTTGGTTAAAAAATAGTAACCCAAAATCTACATTTTTCTGTGATTAAAATGAAACGCCACCATGGAAAAATGTGGATGTTGGGTTACTTTTTTAAAACTGAAAATCTGGGATTTTTTTTAAATAAGAGAAAACCGGGATTCCTGGTTATACATTTCTAATAAACTTAAATTGTTTTAAAATCAAAGGAATTGGACTATTTATGCAGTATTGTTCATGTCCATTTGGCCAGTATTTTTGCATATTGCCTTCCCATATCATCTGCTATTCTATTAACAAAAACACTTTTAAGACGATTATTACATCTTTGTAATCATGAACTCTCATCTTGTTGGAATTAAAATTTAGTGCTAATACTCTAAATTCGTGTAATGTTAATATAGTCATAGTCTGAACCTTGAGAGAGAGCTTCCTCTATCATCTGTCCTTCAAGACTTAATTTTTGGTAGATTCAGTATCAGCTATCATTTGAGATACAAGTCCATGAACGTTATTCTGTAATATGATGGCAACAATCCTACACCCTAAATTTATGTTGAAAACTATTTGATTTCTGTTTTACCAGTCCATTAATTATCTAGAGTTGCCTGAACCTTACTTGTTACCAGAAAAAAATGGGTTTCATAGTTCAGTTGTTTCCTAGCTAGAACGTCAGATTTTCCATTCTATATTACATCAGTCATCTGTTTTCTCCAGTGCCTCCCTCTGAAAATGGTCCCTCTGATTGGCCTTTACATCCTTTGCGCGTACAGTTTTTCCCTCGTATATGCATTCACCCTGTTCCCCCCCACCCTTGTTAGTCCACCAAATTCCCATGAACATTACACCAAAGCCTGGCTTCCCTTGTATTCTGTTTAATATATGTGATGCAACATGTACTTTTTGAGAATATTTTTAGGTGTAATGGTCACTTTTACTATTTCATAACCAGGCTGAAGCTACAAAGTGCTGCCAGGAAAGTGGCTCACTGAAGTGGTTACCATCTTCCCTGGAGGAGCATACATTTGCTTTTGTTGGAAACAGTAAATATTAGTAATTGTTGAAGGAGGACATTTGTGATATAATTGAAACTAGTTTCTTTGAGAATAATAGGAGAATACTACCATTTAGAAAAAGACTGTTCATAGAATTATCTTTTGATTTAGCATGGCTGACTTTTCTAAAACTTTCAGTTATGAAAAATAAAGACAAAAAAAATATTACTAATCTTTGTTTGTTCTTCAAATGTAGCCAGTGCTTGATGTTTCAAACAAGCTTTAACTGTCTGAGAAATGTGAAGTCTGAATTATTGGGACAAAATGGTCAGACATGCATTGCTACATTTTAAAAGCATCCCTGTTTAATTATATACTTGTAAATTCCAGGTCATTCTTTGAGAAAAGAACAAGTACTGGAGTTTTAGTGGGAAGAATACTCTTTATTCTTTATTCATAAAGCATCAACTCAACCACTTTGTAAAATCTCAACTCATCTCTTATGATAGCGTAACTTTCCATAATAACTCACAGTATTCTTTATGCTCACATAAGTAGCCTATCCTGTTTTGAGTCTTGATTTTTTTGGGGGTCATACTTCAGTAATATCTTGTGGCAACAAGTTCCAAAATGTAATTTTATAGAAGTATTCCCTACCTCATTGCAGTAGGATGAATAGAAGTTTCTGACCTACCTTCATTTATAGATAACCTGGCCATCCTCATTTCAGCAATTTTGTCACCTTCTTGTTTGACTGTATTTGTAGCATTTTTTGTACTTCCTAAAATAGAAAAATTTGGTCCAAAAATAGTTTCAATGTGCATTCCTGTCTATACACAGTATACATTTTATAACCAGAGGTGATCAGAGGAGGTTAGAACTTGACAGCTTGGAACAAACCTATTTTTACTATCAAAGTATGAAGTATTCAAGGTATAGTTTTACATTACTGTTTATTCCAGTGAATCCCTTCTAGGCAGTATTTGGACAAACAGACGTCTGCAGTGCTAAGCTGTGCCCTCTTTCCTAAGATAGAAATTGTAATGTGTAAAATGACATGATGGAAAATGGTGTACATCCTATATAATCTGATAGCAGTAGATTGAGACCAGTGGCACTTCCCCGAAAAAATAAATTACCCGAAATTTGCAGCACATTCATATTCAATTTCATCACAGCAGATGCTCATTAGTATGTTGTTATTAATTGGTATTCACTTTAGGTTTTGTTTAAAATGAAGATAATAATTAGGTTTTAATTACTGCATCTTTCTGGGGGAGGGGAGAGAAATGCCTCTCAAAACACTGAAGTATTTCCTGCTATATTTATTCAGTTGTATGTAGTTCTGTAAATTGTGAAAATGTCGCTTTAAAATGTGATTCTTCGACAAAAAAGTCTTAAGAACTTGTCCTAAATTGTTGGCTTGATGGATGTACTGAATCAGAAGATAATGTGAGCTACCATTCTTGCTAATCAAATTACCAAAAAGACTTCTTACAAAAGTAACTCGCTCAGGCGTCTGATTAATGAAGTGGTGCCACTGTTTTATATTAAAACTAATTGAAGTAATACGAATAAGTTATTTCTGTAGTCCGTGGAAATTATCTCCTTTGCAAAGCAGTGTAATGGAGTTGGCAAACTTTTCTTTCCTGTTGTCTTTATGGGTCATAAAATTGATAGGAGTCAGAGTAGGAGTGAGCATAAAATGGAAAGGAAAATGAAAGAAATTAATAAAAAAGGAAAAAGGGCAGGGAAATGTTGGGGAGTGATCTGCAAAAGTTAAGTATAGAGAGAAGGGGAAAAGTGAAGGAAATCAGTGCAGAAAATATTTGAAAAGCAGTCATTAGCAAGGTGGGGCTTTAGACACATTCTAGGTGTTAGAGCAGACTTTGGATTGTCAAAGAGCAAGACAATGAAATCCACCTGAGGAATAAGTAAATATTCCAGAACCATATTACCTACTAAAGTGTATTTTAATTTTGAAGTGGAATCTACTTTTGAAGTGGAATTGCAAAAAGTACAATTACAAGGCCTTAGACTTCAGCTAAAACTCCAACTGTGTCTAGAGTTTCTAAGCATTTAGCTATGATGGTTTTACATGCTATGTACATACAAACTTAGGATGAGTCCATTTAATAGCTTAGTGAAAAAAAAATCTGTGAGCTGATTAGAACCAGCAAGTGAGCCCTTATGATTTGTTGTCAGTTGTGAGCTTCATTCAGTTTTCTTGTACTGTTTGATAGTCCATCCTCACCCACCACTCTGCCTTCAGATGCTTTATACTTCTATTCCAGTATACCACCAATGTAATTTGTGTCCTCATGTATACCGCCATGCATCTTCAGTTGTCTTCCAGGGCTGGCTTCTGGCCTTGAGATCCAGATCAGAAGTGTTTTTATAGGTCCCTCAACCAAGAAATTAAAAATTTTAGACGCCTTCCCCTGTGAATACAATCCAGATCAACAAGCTAAGATGCATAAATCAGTAAATGAAGAGATGCATCTGAAGGGCAACCCAGAAAGCCTAAGCGCCACAACAAGGAATTGCCTACAAATAGCCAATAGGAAATGCCTGGCACAAGGGTATGTCTGAACTGCTGTTGCACCTCAGTGGAACTTGAGGCTTCATGTGAAGTGCCTCCATCATCTCAGGATCCAGAGTTCCTAGAAGGAAAATTCCTACTTCTCCATGATAGCAGCATTCAGTTCAGTGCAGAGTACAGCATCCAAGTGATTTTTACTGGCAAACACTGCTGGTGGTAGAGCTTACCTTTTACACAGTAGCTTAGTGGTCAACTCTCATCAAGAAGGTAAGAAATCTTTGTTATAGGCCTGTTCAGTCTTTGAAGGTTCCAAATCTGTATCTTCTACTTCATAGCACAGTGCCCTAACCACTAAGCTATTGATCCCCTCCTGTGGAAGCTGCATCATTAAGCAGCTAGAAAAGTGGAATTCTTGGGAACAGAAGAGCAAGCATGAGGAAGCCTGACTATCCCAGAGAATGAGGCATGAGAGAGGGAAGTTTAGTTTGGGCCTTTGTTGTCAGGGTTATTTCTGTTTTTTAATCAATGACTGCCTAATGCAGGCATTAGCAGCTTTCTCTAAAGGTAGGCCAGCACCTACAACCCAGCCACTGCTGCAGGCTGCCTATCCCACTCTGAAATACTTTTTACAGGCTATATCTGTGCAGAAGGCTGCTCTCGCCTCCCCCAAAAATATGCCACCAAAAATTGTGGCAACCAGCAATTCAGATTGGCCAATTTGGCAGCATATTTTTTGGGGGGGTAGGCAGTGTGAATGGGGCAAGACAGTACCCTCTGCATAGGGCAGCGATGGAGCTGCCACAGGTGATTGGCCAGCTGTTAGTAAAAGATGAAATGGTTCTGATGGATGAGTGGCAGCAGGGATGGTGTTATTCATAGAACATGGAACAGATCAGAGCTTTTCAGGCCAGAGCCAATCTTTTTGCAGACTAGATCTGGCCTGCAGCTCATTGCTTGTCAACCCTTGATCTAATATAAAATGTAATCTGTCCTGGTACCTGAG
>NW_005841932.1:560804-573847 GCF_000455745.1 Alligator sinensis
TGTAAGTGTAAATGCCCTGTTGAATACACAACGCACATCCGGAAAATAGATGATTTTGTTGTCTTTTAGGTACTGAAATCTTGGTTAACTCTAATGTAATATAGTTTTCATGCAGGAAGGTGATTGTTTCTAAGTTTGCAAGCAACAGCGTTCCTGATGATGGATTGAAACAAAAAAACCCCAATATAAAAGCCAAAGGTGGATAGTTTTAACTTCTTAACTTGAAATACTCAATAGACATGGAGCCTGAGCACCTTTTTGGCATATTGACACCATATTCTTCAAACGATCATGGTGATGCTTTTCTTAAGTACCCTTAAAAAAGAGGAGACCCTAAAAGTACCATAAAAAAAGATAATATATTCCTGAAGTTTGAACTTCATTATCAAATACTAAATAACATGTACAAGTTAGGGAAAATCTTGATTCTGCCTAAATACAAACAAAAATACTTTAATCATTTGAATGTAATATATTTTGTCGTCTTGGCTGCTTACAGACATGTAAAAAAACAAAAAACCCCCCAACTGCACGTTACTGGCAGAATCGGAGTGATAATTCAACCCAGCTCTGCAGCATCTATAGATTGGGCACTTTATCAGGGCTTTTTGATTCAATCAGCTATTAGATAAAAGCACCAAAAAACCCTCACTAAAGCACCCAATTTATACAGACATTGGGCGAGCTAGGTCCAACTAACGCGATGCCTCTTTCGTGAGTTCAGTGTGGGAGTTCGCCGAGTTTAAAGTAAAGCGCCATTTTTTTAACATCTGTAAGCAGTCCTTGGGTCTGGATTGTTGCAGATTTCCTAAAATAATGTTTATTCCATTTATTCTTAGCTGAAGAAGAAGGATTTTGTGCATATGCCCTGTGATTGGCATAGATATGACTGGAAGAGACTTCTTGGATCATTGAGTTCAGTCCTGTTATTTCAGTGATCCATATCATATAATACTTTTATTAGAATTATCAAACTTCATCTTAAACCAGTTAGGTTTCTTATCCCTCACTAATGTCAAAAGGCTGTTCCAGAGCATCCCTCTTTTGGTGGCAGCAAACTTTCTAAATTCTAGCCTAAATGTATTTCTGGTCAGTTTACTTCTCTTTTTTTTGCCAATGTTGTCCTTTAGCTTAAATAGCTCCTCTCCATCACTGGTATTTATCCTGCCACCAATTTATTTATAGATAGCAATCATATCCCCTTTCAGCATCCATTTTACTAGTCTAAAAATGCCAAGATTTGCCTTTTGCAAGAGAGTCTCTATTCGGATCATTCTAGTAACCCTTCCCTTCCCCTCTTCCAGTTTGATTTCATTTTTGGTGAGCAGAGGCGACTAGAATAGTACTCAGTATTCTGAATGAGATCTTGCCAGAACTTTGCACTATGGTATTCCCTGGTGTCTGCTGGAAATACCTTGTCTGAAATATACTAGGATTACGGTCACTTTATTCATAGCTGTGTCACATCAGTGGCCTAGTTATTTGTGATCAAGTTTTGCTCTTCCTCCATCCCTTCCAGTTGTTGAGTCCCCAGTTTATAGACAGGATTGTTTTCATTAATCCTTAAGTGCATTATCTTATACTTTCTACAGTTAAATGGCTGTTACTGTTAAATAGACCTCAAGACCATTTGTTTCTTCTGAATAAAATTCTGGTCCTCCTATGTCGTCTTAGCACCTCCAGCATTGTATTAACATTCATTTACACATTCCAGTTTTTTGTGATGAGGCTATTAATGCAAATAAGGTTATAAGAGGTGCCATACTGGGTCAGACCAGTGTTCCATCTAACTCAGTGTTCTGTCTCTGAGAGTGGCAGGAGTGATTAGAGGGAGAGCATTGAACCAGATTATATTTCAAGTGACCTGTCCCTATTCCCTACCTCCCTGGCATCCACCATCATTGGTTTAGAGGTGCCAGAGGAAACATTTCCAACTAGCTGTTAATTGATCTATCATCCCCAAATTTGACTAGTCCCTTTTTAAATCTGACTATACTACTTGCCTCAATGACCCCCCGTAGTAAGGAGTTCCACATGTTAACTGTCCACTACATAAAAAAAACAAAAAACAAAAAACTTTCCCTTGCTAGTTTTAAACCTGTCTCCTAATTTCAGTGTGTGCTCCTTGGCTCCTGTATTCTGGGACCTGGTGCATAACAATCCCTATTCAGTTTGTCCACTCCCTTTGGATTTGTATAATGGCTTGATAATGTTCTCCGTTTTGTATTCAGTTCCTTTCTTAATGATGCCCAGCATTTTATTGGCTCTTTTTTTTGCTGCTGCTCATTGAGCTGTTGACCTTGGAGAACTGTCTACAATGCCTTCTTAGTCTCTTTCCTGAGTCATAACAAGTAATTCAGATCCCAACATTTTGTGTGTCAGCCCCAAGATGCACCTGGACAGGTAATTGCTCCAGACTTATCAGATGTAAAAGGAGTTCCTGGTGAAGTGTTTGGTGCTAAAATGTACTAGTGCCAAGTTGATGAGATGGAGCCTGGCCCCACAGGTTTATGACATGATGTGCCCTTTTCACCCTGGGGGGAGATGGTAGTCTGTGCCTGGCAGTAGGATCCACAAACTGCTTCCTGATTGGTTCTCAATGACATTGTTTATTTTTGTTGGGCATCTGTTAGTCCCAGTGTTGAATACTATTGTACGGTAACAGTTTTGTTGCGAGGATGGCTGAGTAGGCCTGAGGAGAAAGAGTGAGGTTCAGAGAGAGCTGAAAGAGAGACAGGGTAGTCCCAGGAGGGACACACACAAAGTCCCAGGGAGAACAGTGTGCAGAGAGTAGTCCCAGGAAGGGCAGAGTTCAAGGCAGGACAGAGTGAACTGCAATGGCACAATAAAGCTGTAGTGTTAGAGTGATATTGTAGCCACGATAGTCCAGAAATTATGGAAGTAAAGGTTTTATTTTATCAGATCAATTCAGTAGTTGGGATAAAGTTAGACGAGCTTTTGAGTTGAGCAGTCTGCCAAACTGTTTGGGATATCAGCACTCAGACTCCCTCCTTCCGCTCCCCCTTGGCTCTGCAAAAAAAGAGCAGAGGGTGCTATGGATAGCTGGGGCAGCCAAACTCTCAAACTAGAGAAGTAAAACTCTCAAACCAGAGACTTACCCCTTGTGAAGCTATGCCAGGGCTGCCTTCAGGGGGGCCTTCAGCAGAGGGAGACTGAATGAGGCTGCTTCTTGACAGTACATCAGTCCCAAGGCCCATTCTGGAGGAACTCCAAAATACCCCTTCCTCCATTCTGATAGTTCCCCTTTCAGTACAAGCTGTTATTGTCTGCCTCTTAGCCATTTCCTAATCCACTTTATAATTCTTCTATTAACCATTGTTTTCAGGTCAACACGTGGTACTGTTTCAAGTGATGTACTCAAGTCCAGATACAGTAGTTCAACATCGTTTCTCTTGTCTTAGAAAATCAGTTATTTCTTCAAAAATTACCAGAGGCATCTGATATAATCAACTTTTAGTAAACCTGTGCTGCATGTTATTCTTTTCCTGTTTACTTCCCATGTTTTAATTATCCTGTCTCAAAACTTGTTCTCAAGCCTTGCATAGTATGCAGAATGCAGTGATTGCCTGGATTACGTTTTTTTCCCTAGCCCTAATTCTATATATGTACTACCAATTTGATAGGCTTCTTTCCACTGGCCTTGTAATTTCAAGAGTGAGAACCTTAAAAATTCTGAAAGAGAGAGAGGGGTATTTGTGCCTTATGATTTGAACCTAATAAGCTTGACCGCATGTTGTTCTTCAGTTCTACAAACATAAATATATATAGCATATGGTAGTTTTTTTTCTAGGCTCTCATTCCCACTACCCATACAGCCATTCTGTCTGTCCTGGAAACTGAGAAGAAGTATTCATTTAGTTTTCAACCCATGCCTAAATTATTTTTTAATCTCAATCTGAATTTCACTGCACAGTAGCTTAAGAGAGAGATTTTTGTTCTCTCTCTATTTATATTGGCAGAAAACCTTTACTGCTTGGTTTCATTTCCTTATGCCAATTGAATTTGACTTTTGGCAATTCTCCCTATGCATCCAGAATTCTAAGGCCCTTGGCACATGTTTGCATTTCTGGCAGGATTAATGTGTTAATTGTGCCATACATAGCAAGGTGCCACACGTTTATCAAATTTATGGCACCGTAAAATGGCAAACCATCCACAAAGATATTCCTCAACAAATGCACCATTAATTGAACATGTGGTGTGCTCCATCATCCATCAATCAGCTGATTGTCGGCACTGGAACCTGGGTAGATCCATGTCTGGAACCTGACTGGGGATGCCCTGGTCCCAATGCTGATAGTAGCTGATTATTGGCATTGGTATTTGGGCTTGCCATGATCCATCACCTTAAAGAGCCTTGCCCTAAAGCCCCTGCTCTTTAAGGTGCCAGATCCTGGTGAGTCTCAGGGCATAGGGCTTCTCCAGGATCTGGGACATAGCCCTCCCCTGTGTGATCCTCAGTATCTAACAGAGGACACCCTTGTGTCCGAACTGGGACTGCCATGTACATATAGCTCAGCAAGTCGTGTAGCCTCTCATACAAGTATTTATTCATCCTGTAGCCTCTCATACAAGTATTTTCTTCTTGCTGAGAATGCAGCTTCCAGATGATTTTTGCACCTTTAATTTGAAAGAAATCCCAAGTGCTGCTCCACATTCAAGTGAAGAATGTAAGTTCTTCACTAATGAGTTCCCTTGATTTCTCAATAGTTGCCCTTTGGAGATTGAAAACCTTACCTACAGGATTATTTTTATTTAGCCTTCTATTTTCAACTGAATAAAATCATGACCATTCTGTTCAAAATTATTTTTCATAACTAAATGTCCTTTAAGTTCCTTGCAACTAACCAAAGCAAAACCTAAAATAGTGTCATTTCAGTTGCTGTTCAGTGAAGAAATCTGTCATCTACCTCCAGGAATAAGCAGATATGCAAGTAAAGGCACAATGGAATCGGATGTGGGATTGCTATTTGTGCTTTCAGCCCTGCCACATGTGCGTGGCAGGAGATGTAATAGCAGAATCAAACATTAAAGCCCATTATGCCTTATTTCTGGCAAGCAGCAAGCTCCCATTGCTGGGAGCTAATGGGGCTTCCAGCCTTTGGGGCTCACCCATGCGCTCCTACAGATAGGAGACCCATCAACCAGTGGCTCCCAGCCTTGGGAGCACATGTTGCACCCTTGCAGCTGGAGGCCTGGATCAGCTGACCACTCAGCTTCTAGGCTGCCCCAGAAACTGGGAGCCCCATCAGCTGAAGGGGAGCAGAGCCATGGGGCCTTACCCCTGCTGAGAGCCCCAGCCTGGTTACACGTTCAATTAAGGGAGCATGATAGACCAGCCACAGAGCTATTATACTTTTTGTGGAATAACTTTGTGGCTTATTCCTTATTTCATCACACCGTTATTTGCATTAATGTGTAGCTGGGTAGTAACTTAAGATGTGATTAACTGGTTAATCATGGCTAAGTGTAACATGTGCCAGGGGCTTTAGATTAGAATCTGTTGCTTAAGTAGTGACAGGTCAGCAAAGATCCAGCTTTTAATCCTTCCATGCTGAAAAACTCTGCTTGCAGATGTCAGTGTCTGTTGAAAGTCTGTTACCTTTTATTCCTTATCATTAAAAAGAATAAAAGAAAAAAGCATCAGGGGAACATACGTTCCATTAATCAGCAAAAAAATGTGTTCAGCGAGGCACAACAACTTCACTTTCAATAACCAATACTTCCTCCAGACCATGGGCACAGCTATGGGCACCAAAATATCCCCACAATATGCCAACTTTTTTATGGACCACAATTCCTCAAGA
The DNA here is from genome assembly GCF_000455745.1 of Alligator sinensis. Classification (NCBI taxonomy): domain Eukaryota; kingdom Metazoa; phylum Chordata; order Crocodylia; family Alligatoridae; genus Alligator; species Alligator sinensis. The sequence goes on from NW_005841932.1 coordinate 566,633, forward strand.
ACTGCATCATCAAACCCATGCTATACTTAAGATATATAGATGACATCTTCATCATTTGGATCGAAAACCTGCAATCTGATTGATTTTCCATCACTAATTCAATAATCATCACCCCTCCATCAGACTGTCTTGAATACGCTAGCATCAACATTTTCTTCTTAGACACTATGATCAATATCCAGAATGGTAAAATACAAACCACCATATACAAGAAACTCACAGACTAACATACATATCTACACAGAACCAGCAATCACCCTAAACACACCAAGAAAGCTGTGGTATATGGGCAAGCCCTCTGATACTGCCGAATTTGCACTGAGGAGAACACCCGTGATCATCACCTTGCAAATCTCAAAAGGGCTTTCACTCAACAAGGATACTCCTCCAGAGAGAGAGATCACACTTTTGAAAGAGCCACCCAGATGCCATGTGAACAATTGCTGCACTACAAAAAGAAAATCCCAACAAGTCGCACACCATTAGTTATGACATACCATCTTTCCCTGGAATCTGTATGGAAAATCCTCAGTTGCAGCTAGGGGCACACAGATAGAGATGGGGCTGATACTGATAGCTGATTTTTAAGGAGGCATATCAGCTGATACCAATCCAATTTTTGATATGCAGCCTGGCAGCTTGAAGAGCAGCATCAGGCTGGTAAATCTGTTGTGGTGGAAGAGGAGGGGTGTGGCAGGGTGCAGATCAAGGTCCCTGTGGGGAGGGAGGGATTAAGGCTGGAGCTGGGCTGCCTGGTGTGCGATGGAACTGGTGGGGGGGGCATGCTGGGAAGGCACATGCCCCCCATGCCCTCCCATGGTGCTTGCAGCAGTGGGAGCCGCCTGCGCCCCTGGATGAGCCATGGATCTGTCCCATGCTGAACCCTGGCTGGGCATCTCCAGCCCCCTACCCACTCCCTCATCGCAGGGGCCTTGATCTGCCCGCACATTTCCTTTCCCTTCCCCCTTCCCTTCCACCACAACAGATTTACCAGTTGCACATAGCTCTCCAAGCTGTCAGGCTGTGTTCCTCACCACCTACATGCTGCACTGCGGCTGCGCATGTGCAAAGGACATTTATCAGCCACATCAGACTGATTTCCCATACATTCAATTTTCTTTATATTGGTGCCAATCCAATATCAGACCAATGTATTGGTGCACCTCTAATTGCAACCCATACTAGAAGAAGACCCAATTCTTAAAGAGATCTTTCTAGAACCACCCATCCTCGCCTTTAAACAAGCACCAAATCTCACCAATCTCATCATCAGAAGCAAACTTCCTATGGCCCAAAGCACACGGAATGGATCCAGACCATGTTGGGACAAGACATGTAAAATCTGCCAACTCATCTCCAATGCTTACACAATAACCATACCCACAACAGAACAATTACCATTCCTGAATCTTACATTTGCACCTCCAGAATTATAATATATCTCATCCAGTGCACCAAATCCCCTGCTGGAAAATATGTAGGAGAAACCAAACAACAATTGCATACCAGAGTGAATGCACACCCAAAATCTATCAGAGACAAAAATATCCAATTATCTGTGGGTGCACACTTCTCATAAGGCAACCTCTCTCTCTCCAGTCTCTCAGTTCTAATCTGTCAAGAGAATTTACAAAACACTTTTCATAAATCTGGGTACAAAAAGATCATGGACTAAATATAAACATTGGATTTATGGCACATTATAACCTGCCTGCCATCCGATAACCCCAAGTAACCTCTGTACATTTTACCAGCTATATTCTAACACCAGGTCAGCATTCCCCCCATTTCCCATCTTATCTACCTGTCTCACACCTGTTTCCCTCTGATCCTCACTGCCACGCATTTGCATTTTCATAGACCTGCATTTTGTATATTGGCTTCTATTCTACCTAGGAGAACACAGAACATCAGACTCTCCCTATGCCTGAGGAAGGGTGTTTGTGCCTGAAAGCTTGCAAAGAACAATTTTTCCAACTATTTAGTTAGCCTAATAAAAGATACCACATTTAGCCAAAGAACCTTGTCTGCCTTCAGCAAGGCAAGCTTTCTTAAACACAGGTTTTGACATACTTCTGGTAAAGAAGGTAGAATTGTATTTTATGGTAGCAGTGATTTAGGAATATATGTACAGTTTAGCAATCTTTTTGCATAGGTTGAGATATAAACAATATAGCATCCTGACTGACCAGACAACATGTCTATTTGTGTGGGAAATGAATTTTCTAAATGGAAACTAACATCTTCATGGGCAAATCAGTACATCAGAACAAACTAGTGTGTGTGTCCTGCATCAACTTTCCATAAAATTCTTGCAAATTATATCTATATGTAAAGATGCTGTTGTGTTTTCTCTGTAAAATAAATAAATAAATATAAATGAAACAATTAAAAAAAAAAAAAAAAGAACCAGAGGAATGAAGCCCAGTAATGCCACTAACATGATTCTGGCTCAGACTTATCGGCTTCTGTTCCCTCATCTGTCATAACCTTCCAGTGTAATTTTGGACAAGACCCTTAGGCTCTGCTTCTCAGCAGTGTATGAGAATATGCCAAGAATTACGGATTGCCTAGTTGCCTCTGCTCAGCATGTGCCAAAGCCTGGAAGCCAGACAAAGTAGACAGCTTAGAGGGGCTATGAGTATGAAGCAAGAAGCATGTTCAAAACCGAGCCTATGAGCAGTGCTAGGGCATATGCTTAGGGCTACTCTAAGCCAGCAGGAACTTGGAAGTTTGGGTGGGGGAGAAATGGAATGGGATGTTTTCAGCGATGCTCTTGGGGTTGGCAATTGGGCAAAGTCCAGTTGCCGTTAGAACAGTGATTCTCAGCTAGGGTGCTGTCACACTGTGCGGTATCTAGAGATACTTTCAAGGGTGCCATGAGGTGCCATGCAATATTAGCACTGTTAGCTGTGCAAACATGATTCACCAGAGAAACCCAGAGATTTCAAATAGGAATCCATAGTGTTAAAACCATTTTGATTTATTGTGGTCTGAGTTCTTTGCAATAGAAGAATTGCTCTATTATTTTTTCTGTAGTCACAAAACAAGTGGAAACTAAAGGCTGGCATTTTCCAAGGGGTGCCTTGAGTCTAGCATAGATGAGAATTACTGTCTTAGAGCCAGATTGTGTCCTCTTATTCACAGTGAATAGTAGTTTCATTGACCTCAGTGAGACTACTTGGCTAGGTACAGACATTCAAAAAGCCTGAGGTGGAATCGATCTAAGTTGCACAGTTTTCTGTAAACACCATAGTTTACATCAGTAGCAAAAAGAACACACATTTGCCTGGGGTGGGTGGGATCTTAGACTGGGTTACACCATTTTTAAGCCAGTCTGTGTGTCAAACTTTTGTTCTCTTACAGGTATAGACCAGTTTTGTGTGCCAAACCTCTGTTCTGTTATGGGTCTAGACTGGTCTCTGATCGCTTATACTGGTAAAAGTGTAATGTCTGTACCTGGCCCTTGTGTTGTAGAATACTATTAAGCGTAATGGGATCAGTTTTATAACTCTCTCTTAAATGCTTACATGTGCATATTTTTTATGCATTAATATTTGTGATGTGCTTAAGTAAAACAGTGATGGAGGTCACATAGGTCCCTGCATATATTCTCTCATACAAAATAATTTCAGCGATTGAATGCCTTGGCATTGGGATGCAAAAAAATCTGAACCTATTTTCTATTTTTAGGCTATACTAATATTGGAAAAGAGAGGATGCTTTGAAGGAATTGGTGGTGAAACATTGCTGGATTTTAGGAAAGCCTGTACCTTCAATAGGCAGTATTTAGAAGTAGAATTTAATTCTTCAGATTATGTTCAGAGACTGTTTATGCACCATTATAAAAGCCATGTACATTCCCACTTCTGTCCGCTATACAAATACCAAAAGTGCCTAGTTTAGTTTCTGGATGAATAAACTGTAAAATTACATTGAGAAAAATGAAACTGTTTTAGGCTGTATGACCTACACATAAAAACACAAAATTCAGCTCTGAATATTTGTTTGCATCCTATAATTTAAACATTGTTTTTCCCCCAGTGTGTTCATAACTTGGTGTGCCAAGTATCTGTATGAAGTGATTTTTTTTATGGATGAGTTACTATGAAGCTTTGAAAGTAGATCATTTATAATGGAGATGTTGGCAGAGCTACTAAGGGGTGGAGCTATGGTGGCTGGTTGTGACTATGGAAGGGAGGGAGACGGCATACTTTGACTAAGACCAGAAGTGTGCCTAAGCAAGAGGGTGTTGGGGTTCGTACGTAAAATGTGGAATTGATGTCCCGAATAGAACAGGGAAAGAACTGTGAAAGTAAGTTAGAAAGGTTGTATGTGAATCAAAATGCAGTGGATTATATGAGCTCTAGCATTAGTACTGGAGTTATTTTCTGTTTCTCTTCAGTCTACAAACAGACTGTAATAAAGTGCTTACGGCACAGAGAAGAAAATGGAGTTAGAAGTGTGGTGTTCTTATGGAAAAAAGGCATAGAAAGCCAGAGTTTCAGGGTTTTGTTTGTTTGTTTTTAGAAGTGAGAAATGGCTGTGTTCCCAGGGTCTGGAGTTGACCGAGATTAAAAGGGTGTTTTGCTGCACTGACATTCTGTGGATATTAATCTGGACTTTCCACCTTTTCTGTAGATAGTTTCAGTTAGCATTGCTTCTCTGGGAATTATCACTACAAAGCCCAGTGGGTTGATCAGCTGTTTTTTTACACAATTTTTTAAGGAGTCTCAGGTGTCCTGTTTTTCAACTTGTACCCTCTGAACAAATTCGTAGGGTCTGATGAACTGATTTTTTCCATACTTCAATTTCTGTAATTCTGAGGTCACATGTACATGGCAGAAAATGCAGTTTGGGGGTCAGGGATCAGATCCCAGTTGTACCCTTTTTCCGTGCCAGTGCAGGTGGATCATGATCCCAGGCTTCCCCTGCACCACCAAGTTGAAAGTGCAGTGCTCATGGCACACCTCCCCCACCACGATTCAGGGCTGTCCCAAAGTTGTCTGAGTGTCGGCCCTGACCACAGGACAGTTCTGGGATCATTTGGAAACTCAGGACAGCACTGGGGCTGGTTTAAGGACTCCCTTCTCTGGGAATTTAAACTCTGCATCTGGCAGTTCTGGAGGGGCTGCTGGGTGCATGGGATTAGAGGCTTCCAGCAAGGAGAGCTGAAGGGCTTTCGCTGCTGGGGACTTTAGACTGTGGGTGTTCAAAGAGAACCAGAAGAACTGCTGCAGAATGTGGGCTGCCCCAGGAGCTGGTGCTGACAGTCAGTTGATTGTGAGCACTGGAGGAGACCCAGGGCTTTCCCAAGCTGATTCTGACAATCACTTGATTGTCAGGCATCCACCTCAAACTGCCCCAATCTGTGGACATACCACACATTCAATTTAAGGCACCATACAGACCAGCCATAAAAATGTACTCCATTACAGGTGGAACATTTTTATGGCTGATTTGCCATTTTATAGCACCTTAAATCAGTTGTACATGTAGATCCCTTCCCATTTATGGCACAACTAATGTGTCAGGGGCCTGAGTTGGTGGTGTGTCATTCAACAATGTCAGTTCATTTCTCCAAATGGTAGATATTTGCTTGACAGTGAGCATGAAAATATTTTTTGTAACATTTTCCTTCCTGTTTAGATACCCAACAGTAGATATGCAATGAAAAACCTATGGAGGAAACTGACCATTTTTACAGCACTTAATTAAATATTTAAGTAATCAATTAATAATAATAACAACAGCAATAACAATACTAATAATAGTACGCTTACATCCCTTTAAGGGGTCCTTCAAACAGTTAACAGAGTTATTCAAAGTTCTGTCTCATACAGCTTTTCCTGGTCCTTTTCCAAATAATTTACACTTTAAAAGTTGTCTATATGCGTGTATGTCATCTCCACAACTTGATAGAAAGTGAATAGTATTTGGTCAGTTCTTCGACATTTTTTTCATCTTTTTTTATTAAATACAAGTCACCATTAACATATTGTTAAATGTGTACATTGTTAAGAAAAATGATTCTATTGCTGCTTGCAGATGTTCAAAAACAAAAAGGACCAAAAAAGCCCCACTAAAGCACCCGGTCTTTATAGGTGTCAGGTGAGCCAGGTTGAAGCAACACGCTGCCTCTTCTGGGCATGCACAGGGCTCGGTTCCAGAATGCACCAAGTTTAAAGTAAAGTGCTGTTTTTCGAGAGGGGGCGGGGAGCACCCTTTGTTTTTTCTTTTAATAGTTTCATGTGTTTTTCATACCCCTGAAATCTAAGTAAGTACCTATATGCTAAATGTTACATTAGCTCTTTTCCTCTGAACTCAGAGCTTTACTGTTCTTAATAATTTAGGCCTTTATGGTTGTTTAGGCCGTTATGGTAGTTGTGTATTACAAATCCCATTTACACCTGTAGAAAGAGAGGTGAAGAAAAGTTGTGGCATAGCCAGTCACACAGGAAGTCACTGGCATAGACAAAAGTAGAACAAAAATGATCTGAATCCTGATTCTGTTCCTTAGCCAGTGCTCTTTTCTTCATTACTAAATAGTATTGATTAACAACGGTTGTATATTCTTGTGCATTATGCTTACTTTGTTGGCGGAGGTTTAGAGAGGTGGTCAGCTTAATTTACTTCTGACTTGGCATAAATTAACTTAGTTGATTTTTTTTTCAAGTAAATATCCTGCTACTACCATATTACCAAATAGCCTGATACTAGCATATTGTACTCTATGCATTTCTGCTATGTAAGCAAGCAAAAATGCTATCACCACCATCATGTTTACACACTGAAAATAAATTGTTGCAGTAATTTTACTAATATGTATATATTTAAATTTGGCATATAGGTTACTCTGTAGCCTGACTGCCTAACCGGTGACACAGCAGTTCTGTAACTGCCACTAAAAATAAAATATTCATTTAAATCCCCATTTCCTTTTTGTTTGCTTTGTACATCCCAGCTCTACAACACTGTTTTTTCCCATGGAGACTGTTGTCAATCTCCTTCATATAACATAGTACTTCTAGTTTTGTTTACTAGATACATGTGAAAAATATAAAAACCTTTAATACCTTATTTCTTCTCATGGTGTGTCTGTGTGGTAGAGGGCAGGGCATTTTCTGTAATGAAAATGATGCCCCTTGTCTTAGGACATGGTCAAGACTGAGGGGAAAAGCTGTCTTCCCAGTCCCAGTTCGCTTATGCTATAGA